>NW_020692856.1:0-6341 GCF_002925995.2 Terrapene triunguis
CGGCTGCGCAGCGGGGCTAAGGCAGGCTCCCAACTTGCCCCAGCCCTATGCCGCTCCTGGAAGGAGCCAATGTGTCCTGGGTGGGGGGCAAATGGCTCCACATACTGCCCCTCTCTGCAGGCACCGTTGGAGGTGTAAGTGAGGCTATAATTGCTTTAAGCCATCTTTACACCTTTCCGATACTGGCTGTTCTGGGCACCAGTGTGGCCCCAGAACAACTCAGTCCATTCATGGATGTCTATGGGCAGCAGCACTACCCAGAATCTCAGCAATGCTATGTGCTGTGGCCTGCCCCACTCAACCCCAACAAGCACTTTCTACCCCTAACCCTATCATGCCCCCTCTACCAAGGGTTGAGACACATCCTGTGCAAGACCTCTACAATATCCTTCCATGGTGCCTTCATTGGGGGAATTGCTAAGGGTATTTTCTGGTCCCTTTACACTGCTACAGCACTGTACAGGGGATGGGGTGTGGGAGAGAGAATCCTTGCCAATATCTCCATGTGTTGTGTAACATTGTCCAATGCATAACCACTAAATCAGATAAGCAATGAATAAATTCTAAGTGATATTGCATACTGCCAGCTCTCATAATGGAGCAGCATGATATTATTCAGCACAGGTAGGGCTCTGATTGATGCTCACTTTGTTTGCTTTTGTGATAACCTGGAAATATGTATGAGAGAAAATCTTCAGTGTAGTGAGTGGGGCTTCTGCTGTGCAACTTCCATTAACAGTAACCAGTCACATGGCTAAATTCCTTCATCATACATTGAAGAGGCACACCCTGGTGTTCAATGACACTCAACCCCAATCTATCATCTGGGTGATGTGTTAGTACTGGGCTAGCACATCTTGCTGTGTACTACAGACCATATCTAGTAATAGAGACTGAGATCTGCACATATTTGCCCAGGTGTATTTCTTTGTACATTTATTATATCAGGAGTGGATATGACAGGGGCTGCGCCGTGTGCTCACATCATAATCAAACAAGGTTTATAAGTAAGGGAAAGATTGTGGACCTGCCTTTATGACACAGAGCAGAGTGCAAGATCAATGGAGTTAAATTGAAGCAGAGGGAGAAATAATCTGCTACTGGTATACATCAACAACAAAATATTTCTCCACTTAGAACAAGAGCAAGGAATTGAGATTCTATGGGTTAAATCCTGGCTCCCTTGACATCAATGGCATAAGAATATAAGAACGGCCATCCTGGGTCAGACCAATGGTCCATCTAGCCCACTATCCTGTCTTCTGTCAGTGGCCAGTGTTAGATGCTTCAGTGGGAATGAATAGGACAGGCCAATTTCGAATGATCCATCCCTCATCGTCTAGTTCCAGTGTCTGGCCGTTGGAGCTTTAGGGACATCCAGAGCATGAGGTTGCATCCCTGACCATCTTCGCTAATTGTCATTGATGACCCTATGATCCATCAGTGACAAAAATCCCTCTGATTTCACCCTATAAATATTAATTCTCTCCCTGGGCTACTCATGGGGCAGCTCAGCTATGTGTTGCCCCTTACTAAAAGGGGGCTGAAAAATACAATCAAGCCCTACATTTTGATCTTTATTAAAGGTTAGGAGTACTCACTTTCTCTCACTTTCTATATTTGTACAGGTATTAGATTTGTGTACACTTTAGCAGCTAATTAAGATGTCAGATCACCCACTAAACATGGAGGTTTTATTTCAGCAAGTTGTATTTTCATACATTTCTAGATGAATGTTTGCATTTTTCATAATAACTGTATAATAACCAAAATATATTTTATTACATTTAAAGCTCTTTCATTGTCTTTACTTCCTGAATGCCGTCTCCTTCATTGAGATGCAGAAAGATTACACGAAATCGTTACTAAACCTTCTAAGGAGAATACTACATATTTCTTAAATGTGTCTCTTTGTTACAAGAGGATAATAATAAAAAAATCATCATAATACAAGTCACAACACGGTGATCTCCACTTACTGTAATTTCTTTGTAAAACTAAACAAAGTTAAATAAGTTGGCTTCTAGTAAGACAAATGCAGCACCGAGCTTTAAACTGGGATGTACTACATCACCTAACCCGACCTGAGATCTGTTATGCTATTTCTTTTCATAGATGAGTTGCTAGTAGCACTGAGTGATGTCGTGCACTCTACTCCCTAATAATTCAAACAGACTTTGGTATGTTTCATCCTAATTATGTTAATCAATTAGACTGTTTACCTGATCAAATGACTCTGGGCATGATTTATACTGGCATGAAAACCAGAACTTTGGAAAGGTCCAGCAATGAGCAAAAAGATGTAATCACAGGAAAACAAACTTTTCAGAACAGATTTTCTTTCTTCGGCTTGATATTTGTTCCCCAAAATAAAGCCTGTTTCTACTTGGAAGAGGTGGGCATATGGATGTGACCCTAAAGAACAAGGGTGCCTCAGTGGGATAGTCCCCCAAAATAAAGATTTATGGTCAGAGCCTCAGCTGGTGTAAATCAGCATCATTTCAGTGAGGTCTGACGGATTTCGCTTTGACCATGCTCATTCTATTTTGGGGGGGAAATATTTTCATAATTATGAACTTGTATCATTCTTTCCCCTTTATATATCTCATCTAGGCGTGAAACAAAATCCTGCACATCTTACCAGTGAATGCTTCCTCTGAAGTTTCAGAGCATACAATGTGACTAAGGTGAGCATGAGTTGCCCATGATAGACAACTAGTCCAGTTGTCCATGGTTATTATGTCATCCATATCTTTGTGTGTGCTATCTGTATTTTGGCCCTTATTTTTAAAAAGCACCTCAACGCAGCCTCTGTTTTTGCACCCACAAATAGTTGTGAGAGAACTATAAAATAAGCCCACAAAATTGCCAAGACATCATATTACCCAATTTGTGAGAAGAATTACCCCAGAGAGTGGCAGGTAGGTAGAGATCTAAGTGCTGTGAGATGTGGCCAGCAATTATTACTGGGCACAAAACTGTATGCACTAATTTGGAAACAACTTTTCCAAATCAAGCCCTTTATATTTCATATTACTAATATTGTGCTAAATTATTTTTTTTTGGATGCATATACCTGTCATCCAATAGCATAAACAATTAAATTGTGGTTACCACTTGACACTGCTTTAAAAACTGATTCATTCGATTCCAATATTGATCGCCCAGTGACTCTCACTGACGAGGAGGAATGGGGGAAACTTAAGCCCTTGTTGGTAAACCCAAAACCTTTAAAGATTGTTTTAGTATGTTACCCTGTTTCCCCGAAAATAAGACAGTGTCTTATATTAATTTTTGCTCCCAAAGATGCGCTAGGTCTTATTTTCAGGGGAGGTCTTATTTTCCTGGAGCTTCGGGGCCTTATATTCCGGGGTGGCCTTATTATCGGGGAGGTCTTATTTTCGGGGGGATGCCTTATATTACAGCGAGAGGCAAAACTAGAAGTAGGTCTTATTTTGGGGGGATGTCTTACTTTCGGGGAAACAGGGTACCAGCTTCTTAGTGTAATTTAATTCAAGTACACGTAACTCTTAAAACTCTGATTTTCTTGATAACCAGAGCTGGTTTATTTACTTGACATTGCTTGATACTGTTGATATTGTGCATAAGGCCACCTATTAGTACCATCCTCTTAATATATATGAGACATTTCACTCACTCACTTGCTCAGTAAAAGCTTTTTGTTCTTTTATAAAGGCCACTTAATGTAAATTGTAGATATCAATGACTGGGGACATCTTTCTTCAGTCTGACCCACATCCTAAGCTGTTGCCAAGGAGCTCAGGATAGAGAAGATTGCAAAGGGTGGGTTAATATGCTGCTCTAGTTTGCACTGGTAACTATCAAAGTTCAGGGCAACTATGCCTGTATCCCTCTCCATGGTCCAGCAAGGACTCCCACTCTCAGGTTTCTGGTTCTCCAGTCATTACCTCTCTTGGGCAGACACAAACACACATCTGTCTCTCCTGACTGGGATATTTCCAGACTGCACAGTTCCCAGCCTATCTGTGAATTCCCCAGCAAAGTCAGAGAGCCTGAGGTGAAAAGTGGAGCAGGCCTGCTGAGGCAATCAACAGCACAATTGCCTATAGGTATAAGTTACCACAGAGCCCTTGCTAAGCAAGCAAGTTTATTTTTAAGGTAAAAACATTACAGAGAAAACATATTAAAACCAATAAAAAGAACCCTTCCCTAAGGACTGGGCATTCCCCTGGGAAGGTCCTGTCCATTTGCTGGATCAGAAAGCAGGCTCTGAGTCAGTTTAAACTCAGGACTTTTGGATAAATAACCTCCCTTTGTTTGCTGGTCTCTAGAGAATCCAGTTTGAATCAGTTTATGCAAGTCTCACCAGGTGGTAGCACCTCTTGGGTTAATTTGCCTAATTACCCCCCCCCCACACACACACACACTGCTCTTAATTCTTGGAGGGCTGTGGTCCCCCTCCCTTATGGAATTACATACAATCCTTGGTTTGTCCAGGCATTAGCAACTCTTGGAGAGAGGATGTAGCACCAGAAAGATCATTAATCTTTTCTTATATGAAGATTTCTATGCTGAATGGAACATTGAAAAAAACACCTGTTTGTGGAGGGCTGCTACTAGGCCTCTGTGCCACTTATGCCTTCAAAATCAGGGTTCAACAGAAGTTAAGTGATGCTTAGGGCTTGTGCTGGCAGCCCTAAACAAAGATGTATATGTTCCATGCCTATCTCCAATGCACTATTTTGAATATGGGCACCATAAAGTATGAAAGAGTCAAAATATTTGGACCAGACTGTGATCCAGACCAAACTATTGCATTGTCAGAGATAAATCCATATAATAAGTTTTGTGAATTAACTGGGGTGATGTTTTCTACTAGTCAGGTACTGAATGAACTTTATAACTTTGGCCCCAGTTCAGCAAAATACTGAAGGACATGTAGAACTAAGCACTAGTGGCTTCAATGATTTCAATGGGACTGCTCACATGCTTAAAAGTTAAGTACATGCTGATGTAAGCAGAGTCAGGATGAGCTCTGCCCTGACATCTGGTGGTGAATTATGGCAAGTGTGGAAAAGAACTCCAGGGGCTAATCTTGTTTGCATAGGCACACCCACTCGCCTGGCATGAAACAGCAGCAACTGAAAGTGGTTACTTTGGCTGGTGTGGGATCCCCAGTTTCTCTGTTATTGGGGCAGGAAGAATAAAGTTTTGTTACCCTGATTCTGTGAATCAAGGCCAGTGGAACTGTTGTATGACAGAAGGACTGAGTGAGTCCTTCACCATTACCTAAGTAGCAATTGCTTGACAAGGGGCATGGGTTACAAAACCCAGTGAATAGAGAGAGGATGGGGACAGGTATTTGTACCCGATGGTATGGGCCCCCTCTGAGGGTTTGAAACACCAATTGCACCGCCTCCTCTCTCCACTGTTGAATGTCAGAGCTAACTTTGATTCCATTAGGAGTCTAGTTACAGGCTGCTGAGCTGAATTCACTTCGGACCAATGGTGCACCAGTACTGGGGCTCCCCTACTATATGAGCTGAAATCGCTAAGAGCTGAAATCACAAAAGAGCTAAAGTTATTAAGAACTGAGATCACTGAGTGCGGTGTTAACTAGTGGGGGAGCCTGAAGCTATATTGCTCAGCAGCTGGCGGAGCAATTTGTGGGGACGACCGGAGGAGCAGCGAGTGGCGTGGAGCCTTGCGGGGCTCATTGGAGTGGCCCAAGGAACGGCAAGCGGAGCTGTTTGCGGGGACGGCTGGAACAGCTCACAGGTCAGGGAGCGGAGCAGAGCGGAGCAGCTTGTAGAGCGGAGCAGTTCGTGGGATGGCAGGAAAGTGGACTGTTTCATGGTGAAGGCTGTGGCGGAACCCCCACGGAGAAACAGACGGCTGGCCAGCCTCAGATCACGTAAGGTGCCCCTTAACACCTTGCGTGCCCCCTCCCCCCCGTTTACTCTGGGGCTGCACTGACCAGGGGCAGAGGCTTTGGGGGTTGTTGGACTTTTGGGACTTTGGGTGATTTTTTGGGTTGCTGGATTCAAGAACCAAAGGGAAAGGACACAGCCCAATTTGCTGGGGTGGGTTTTGCTCATGGTTTGTGTTATGAATCCTGTTTGTGGTGTTTTTCCAATTTTATGCTGATGTCGTTTACCTCATGTTATTAAACATTTCTGCTACACTCAGACTCCGTGCTTGTGAGAGGGGAAGTATTGCCTCTTAGAGGTACCCAGGGGGTGGTATGTAATTGTCCCAGGTCACTGGGTGGGGGCTCGAGCCGGTTTTGCATTGCATTATTGAAACGGAACCCCTAGATACAGAACCCGGCCCTTGTTGCTGCCAACTTAGATGGGCAG
>NW_020692857.1:0-3065 GCF_002925995.2 Terrapene triunguis
TCCTCAGGAAGTTGGTGGTGTCTTAAAGATAGCTGGGAGTACTGGTAGCGTAGGGTCTGAGGAGAGAGTCCAAATAGCCAGATAATCCTGCTGTAAGAGTGCCAATGCCTGAGATGATGGGGCATTCAGGATTTCCAGGTTTATGGATCTTGGGTAGCAGAATACCCCTGGTTGGGGCTCTAGGGGTGTGTCTGTGTAGCTTTGTTCCTGTGCTGTAGCAGGGAGTTTCTTGAGCAGATGGTGTAGTTTCTTTTGGTACTCCTCAGTGGGATCAGAGGATAGTGGCCTGTAGAATGTGGTATTGACATCTCCTCATCAACTATTGGGAGTGGACCACATCCACCCTGACTGAATTGGCCTTGTCAACACTGGTTTTCCACTTGTAAGGTAACTCCCTTCTCTTCATGTGCCAGTATATTTATGCCTGTATCTGTAATTTTCACTCCATGCATCTGAAGAAGTGGTTTTTTTTTACCCACGAAAGTTTATGCCCAAATAAATCTATTAGTCTTTAGGGTGCCACTGGACTCCTTGTTGTTTTTGTAGTATTTAAGTGCTGACAATGGGTGGGAATGGGGTCAGATATTGATGTGGCTTTGTTTTTGGCTTCTGGATACAGAGTGGTGAAGGCTGCATCCAGTGAGAGAGAGGGATTTGCATAATCACAAGTGATTATTTCTCAATAACCATGCAAAGATTATGCAGATTAGACTCACATCAACCATTGTGCAGGGAATTAAATAACTGCAAAATGATTGTACATTTACAGTCAGTAAGTGTACATCTTCCCTTCACTCTGGCTGAGACAATTCCATTTCACCATAATGAAATTAAGTATCAAACAGATCTGATTTTAAAAAATGTATGTGTTTTTGATGCAGTGCTTGTGAAGGAGAGATGTTTCCTTACACAAAGGGAGAGCAGAATATTGGAGTAAAGATTTGTCAAGTAAATCCGAGAAGAGAACTTGCTCTATGATTAGAATTGAGTTAAGAGGCTCTGGAAGAAGAGTACCTCTTAACATCAATTTCAAAATATATTCAGGCCCGTATTATGTCCATGGCAATTGCAGGATTTAAATTGGATTCTTAGTTTTAGTAGTAATTGTTCCAGAGATGGGAGGATTAGGGAGATGTGCTTGTGCTCCTTCATAAAATGTAATATTGTGGAAGAGGAATTTTACATTCATTGAAGCTTGATATTAAAAGTACTTGTCAACTCAGCAGACAGAATATTATTTTATAGGGTGGTGAAGCACTGGAATGAGTTATCTAGGGAGGTGGTGGAATCTCCTTCCTTAGAGGTTTTTAAGGTCAGGCTTGACAAAGCCCTGGCTGGGATGATTTAGTTGGGAATTGGTCCTGCTTTGAGCAGGGGGTTGGACTAGATGACCTCCTGAGGTCCCTTCCAACCCTGATAGTCTATGATTCTATGATTCTATATAGTAGCCTACAGTAAACGAAAGCAAGGATATGCTTCTTAAAAGATGACAACTGTATCAAGGCCCAATCTCTATCAGTGTTTTATATTTCCATTTGTTAGATGCCTCAATATTCTACTAGACATAAAGTTATTGAACAAGTTTACCACTTGAAAGAAAATTATTACTTTGTAAGCCGACAGACCATATTACTGAATGGTGATTTTGAAAATGAGTACATGAGTGCTGTGAAATCCAGGAGTTTCAGTACATAATTGTTAAGAAAAGAGAGAGACAGGTCAGGATGTAGTTTGTAACCTTTAGCAATTTTTCAATTGAAAATTATTTGTCTTAACTGTCATTTTGTTGTTTTTTATGTGTTTTCTAAGAATGAGGGCTCTAGCAAACTGCCAAGAAGAAAACAGAATTGAAGCCTTTATCACCAAATTATAGTTTTCCCACTACCTCATATTACTGGGTAGCAACAAGTTGAAGAAGTTTACTGAATGAAAATTTTTGCCTCTCTGTCATAGGTCATCTTGTGTTCTATTTGGAATTGGCTGGTGACAAGAGTGGACTCAGAAAGGATTGGAATGTTAATGTTCCGGCACCACTCACTGTAGAAAAGGTTAAAAAGAGAAATAACTAAATAACTAGTACTTCCCTCACAGACACCTTTGCCATGTTCCTTGTGGGATGGGGGAGCTATTCTGAAATTCAGCTGCCCTAGAGCAGAGAGGACTTTCCTCGGCAGCTGACTCTTCTACTTGCATAGAGAATAGTGTTCTTAACATTTTGCTTCTGTGGCCCTGTCCTGGGAACCCCATATACTTTCTGGTGGGTCTATATATGAGTTATTTCCGTCAGGCCTACCAGCAGGACTCCCTGAGACCTGGTTGGTGATTGTGGAGTGTACCATGGGATCTCCTTCATGGGCTTTTTTTTTTTTTTTTGGTTTTTTAAGGAGACATAACAACAGGCATTCCCTGGACTTCTCAGGGTATGCTGCTGCTATCTTGTGTCTTGGGCCTTTGTAAAGAATGGTGGTAAGTTGAGAGACTCATGCATGGCTTTCTCTGTAAATATGGCCTCTGCTCCACCATTCACTAACAGGACCTAGCTCTAGAGTGGTAGAGAAGAGACTTTGAAATCCAAGCACTTTTCAGGATGATAGCCATTGAGATTCTTCCTGGTCCCTCTACTCACTACAATTAGAGACCGCTGTACTGGAACAATAACTGAAGCCCGTGGCCCTCCTGCCACTAAATCCATGCTAGACAGCAGAACCCAAACACCCAACTTTCCCATAAAAATTAATAAATAAACATTCAAACATGGCAGGCATGCCATCCTGATAGCAGAAGATTATTAATCTTGGTATGGGGCGTGGGTAGCATATTATGTTTGGGTGAGTTATTTTCAAGTGTTTATGTACAGGGCTGGCTCCAGGCACCAGCTCAGCAAGTAGATGCTTGGGGCAGCCAATGGAGAGGGGTGGCACGTCCGGCTCTTCGGCGGTGGGTCCGTCACTCCCTCTCGGAGCGAAACACCTGCCGCCGAATTGCCGCTGAAGAATGAAGTGGCGGCGGTAGAGCTGCCTCCGAAGTGCTGCAGATCGCGATCGCGGCTTTTTTTTTTTTTTTTT
>NW_020692858.1:0-4028 GCF_002925995.2 Terrapene triunguis
TCGGGTGCTGGAGAGGTGAGTAAGGACTTGCTTTTTACCTAACAGTATCACCCTATTTAAATATTATGGCTGGGTTTTAACCAGAGTACCACCATTATTATTATTATTTTTTTTTGCAGAGCTCATAAGGACCTCAGATATAAATATATGTACATATAGTTTTCCTCAATTAATAATTCAATTGCAATGTTTTTTAAAATTAATCAAAGGCTTTGTTCAAAGGAAAACAACTGTAAGAGAAAACACTCAACATTAATACAAAGGCAATATGGATAAATCATAACTTTACCTTTTATACATTTATGTGCACCTTTATTAAATATTAAAATATAGTCACAAGTGTGTTATACCCAGTGTGTGTGTGTGTGTGTGTGTCTCTCTCTCTCTCTCTCTCTCTCATCTGGTCTGTACATGGGCTGTATTCTCCTATCAACAATTGGAAACAGACCAGATACAAGTTTTCTGATGTCGACTCCCTCTATAATCGACTTCCCACAATGTGCTCCTAATGTTATCTGAGCTCTAACTTTTGTCAGAATAATGTCTGCTATCATGTGGTTTAAGAATCTCTAATCAATTTCTCTAAGTATAATGAACCTCTTAATTTCCTTTTCTTTTATTATTTGGATTGAAGTTGCCAGACCAGATGAGAGAGAGAGAGGTTTTAAGGCAGTGATATGATTGAATGCTTGATACGTGTAGTTTGCAGTCTCTTATACTTTTAAGAAAACTACAGTTTTTCTTCCCACAAGTTACAACATATATATTTAAATACACTAGTCTTCTTTCTGATGTTTATCAAATCGTTCCAACAGAGCTCTTAGTATACTTCCTGGTAGTTTTTGGTGTCTGTCTCTTAGCGTTTCAATGGCAATCTTTGTCTGTTAAGAGAAAGAAAGAGGGGGAAACCTTTTTATATTTCAATAATCACCACTTCAGCCATCATTCTCTTCTAATTTTCCCAAGGATGCTAAAGAGCTAGTCGCCGGTAAGGAAACCCAGACCAAGTGGGCCCAGCAAGAGGCCGGGACCCAGGTGGTTGTGGGACAGGACACCAAATGGACCCAGACCCTGAGGGCGAAGGGTCTGGGAGACACGGGCCTGAGGACGCAGCTCAAAGCTGCGGAGCAGGCCCACCAGAAGGTGGAGGCCAACACTCGGAAGAAGGCCAGAAACTGGGAGGCTTCACAAAGGAAGCGTGCAGCCCTGGAGTGGCAGCCCTGGAAAGACAGCTTTGGGGAGCCCAGGCCAAGAGTCCCCACTTCCCCCAGGGGTGGGGATTTTGAGGGGGCGGGGGTGTAGCGGGGCAGTTGCCCTGCTCCTAAGCAGCAAGCCTCGGCTGATTGGGAGAAGCAGCCACAGCTGGGGCCATGCTCCCAATCCGGCCACAGCTGGCCCTATAAGAGGGCTGAGGGACAGAGGCTGTGGAACTCTCTCTAGCTGTAGAGAGAGAAAGACCTGGCTGCCGGAGAGTACCTGAGTGGACCAGGGCTGGGGAAAGACTAGAGACGCTGGGGATCTCCAGCCTGGAGAACCTGCAGGCCTTGCTAAAAGCCAGGAAAAGTACTGGGGTTACAGACCTGTAGCCTGGGAATAGGCACAGGCAGCTGGTCCTACCCCCTTGCCAATGATGAGTGGTTTACAGACTGCAGTGAGTGGGGGCTAGATGATGACTGGCAGTAGCTGCTGAGGCAAGTTGGGGATAGAGGATGGGGGGGGGGTTCCCCTGGGTGGGCAGACTCAGAATGTGAGGGCACTGCCAGGGGGCAGCACCCCAAGGTAAAGGGGCACCGGGGTCTGGGAGGGACATGGGGGGCCAGCGGCAGGTGAGACACCAGCCTGCAGAGGGTGCTCTGGGCTGGAAGAGCTAATTCCCAACCAGCAGGAGGCGCCGCACTGGTGAGTCTTTGCACTGCTACAGGGAGGATTGGAATGTAAAACCTTGGTTTTTCAGGCATGTTAAATCTCATCTACTGTATAACTTTGCTCAGACTAAAATTGGATAAATATTCAGCCTCGACCCTTTCCCTTGCTCTGTTGTAATGATCAGGGCCCAGAGGGCCTTCTCTGATTATGAGCTTAACGTGTTGAAAGTGGGTAAAAGTTTATAATTGTCACAGTCACTTGTTATAGAACATTATTTAAGAAAAGAAGGAAAAAGGAGACTGAATTAAACAGAGGATCTACTGATAACACCCAAGGTTGGTACTTAAAATCATGTCTGGTAAACAAGAGGAGTATGGGACTTGAAATCAATGGACCAAAATTGGTACTTCAGAAATTAGTCCTAACTGGTGGACAAAATAAAGAAAGGAGGGGCTATTCTGCCCATCACCCCCTTTTTGGGTCCTTTTAGAGACTTTGTGAGGGAAAGGAAAAAAACATTAGCACTACTGCAGCTGCTGCTGGGGGATTTTCATTGTGACATATGGACCTTAGCACACCAGTGGGGATGCCTAACCAGGGCTGTCCTTAGGCATACGTGGCTGCGCAACCAAAAATTTGGGGCACCCCTGGGTGTTAGTGTCCACCCTCCCACCTCTTCCTATCCCTGTTCTGATCCTTCCTGCAGGCTTCCACAGCTAGCTGCTGCAGCCTGGTGCCTCTTACTCCAGAGGGGATCTAGTAACTTAAAAGTGAAAAAGCCTTCGGGCCTGCCAGACCTATTAGCACAACACTGAAACTGTTAAAGAGTCATTCAAGTGGTAATGAAGCCATTTAACAGGCATTTGCCAACCCCCAGGTATATACTGTCAGTTTCTGAATGTACTGACAAAAACAGTTGTGTATTACTGTAATATTTACTCAGAACATGTTAGTCTACTGGACCTTAGTTTAAAAATATTTAATTAGTGTGTTGCTGAAGATGATAAAATGACATCTCTAAAAATCCTTGCACAGATTTTTAGATGCACTGAGTATTCATCTTCCGCCTTAAATGCTTGGATCTTCAGACATAGTTGTGTTTTTTTTTTAAATAAATCCTTCAAAGGACCTCCCTTATCTAAAATACACACTTTAATTTTAATTACTATAGTACAAAAAACTTGCTTCCAGAGTCTTCCTGTCATCCCTTTCTCCCTTAACCCTCCTCCCCGCCCTCCCCTTCTCTCTCCCCCCCTCCCCCCCCACCGGTTGAAGAGAGCCCTTAAAAGGGACAACAGAGTGGGTTTTTTCAAATGTTGTTTGCTTCATTGGGGTTCAGGGATTTGGCTGGAAAGGGGTGATCATGGAGGGGGAGGAAAGAGGAGGGAGACAGTGGAGAGAGGGTGGGGCCTGGGGCAGAGCAGGGGTAGAGTATGGGCATTGCCCATAGGTGGGCTGAGGCGCTAGCCTCCCCAAGCAACCGCTTCACCCACTGCCCATGACAGCAGGTAAGAGTGGGTCGGCTCCCGCACATTCAGTGCGTAATGCAGTCGTCTTAGGCAGGGGCCGTATTCAGCCTTGCACCCTAGCTGGAGTGTAAACCCAGAATTATACCATCTTGCATTGCACAGGGATTTGTACAATGTAAGCTCATTAATATATTTGCTTCCCTCTTGATGTGGGAAAGCTATGCAACAGCCTTTGTTCACAGAGCTGAGATTCTCCCAGACACTTACTCAAAACACACTGGTTAAGACAGAGCATAAAACCAGTTTATCAACTACAGAAAGATAGAAAGAAGTGATAGCAAACAGATCAAAACAGATTACCTAGTAAATAAACAAAAACACCTTGCTGAGTCATAGCAGCCATTACGCGTAGGCTGGCTGAAACGTTATAGCTGAATAGCGTCTTCATTGTTGTACCTGAAAAGCTAGTTGTGGGTATGACTCGGATATAGTCAATACTCATAACTTCAGATACAGAATGATACATGCACACAAATAGGATAATCATATACAGCAAATCATAACTTTTCCATAGAAATCTCACAAGACTTATCGTATCACAATCATACCACTATGATGAATATGGGGTGCAGTGTCACAGTGGTATTGTTGAGTCTGAACTTTTGATGAGCTTAAACTTAACCCAGACTTGAT
>NW_020692859.1:0-2242 GCF_002925995.2 Terrapene triunguis
ACAAATCCCTCGCTCAGCCCCCATCCTGCCATGTGAGCAAGCCACCTGCAAACACCATTTCCCCAATGTGAGGACCTAGCCCGTGGGAATGGAAGACACCAGCCTTTCTCCCTCTGCTCCCAGCGACATGCTAGTCTACTACCTGGTCACCACCACCTCTCCCCAGGCTTGTTTCCTTTCTACTTTGGACATGCTCCCCCACCAGCTGGGGCTATTCTCCCGCTCCAAGCCTGACCTGCTGCCTCTTTCCCTGCTCCCCTTGACATTCCTTTCCTACGGGTGACCTCTGTTCCTTGAGGTTAACCCCAGTTTCTTTATCTGCTCTAGCTTAATGGCCCCAGTAGTCACAGAGCCACCTGCAGCTTCTCTGGCTATAGCCATGGGGCCAACTTCCAGAGGCCAGCCTTAGATAGCTGCAGCTCCTAGTCAAAGGAGGGGGTGGCAATTCCAAGGCTGAGCATGCTTGAACCTTGCAACGGCGGCACTAGGGACTCTAAATCCTCAGCGCTGGCCCTAGGCAGCTGCAGGCTCTGCAGTTAGGCGCTTCCCTCCTCTAGGCCATGGCTTTAAGTACCTGAGATGCCCATCACCTGCAGCAGAGGCCACCAATTCCCACACACACCCCTCAGCTACCACATAGTCGTGCAGAAAGTGCAGCCTGAATGGTTTTGGAGGCTGGGGTGCCAGGAGGTTCCCATCCCTGAGCAGCAGCTCTGCAACAAGCTCACATGGCCCAACTCCGCTCTGGGACCAGGACCCTGTGAAGACAGTGGAGTTACTCTGAGTATAACCAGTTCTGTCCAAAGCCTGTTGAAGTGACTGGGAGTCTTTTCATTGCCTTTAATGGGCTGCGTATAGAAGCAAAGACCCCATTCTAGACTCTAGGAGCAAAGTGCATTCTATGCTGCACTGGTTTCCTATTGTAACAGGAAGGTCTCACATTACCTAGTGAATAAGCAACACCTCCTACGGCACCTAACTTTTTCTGAGAGGCCTCCTGCCCAATTACTAAATGTAAACCGGCTTCGCTTACAAGGGCTGAAAATATCAGGTAATGTGGTCACAAAAGCAAGGCACTTCTGAATTCAGCGGGAATTTTGGATGTGCACAGAACACAGACAGGACTGGTTCCCGCATGGTTCCAGAACTGTAGTAAAGTGGAACAATTTTCAGCTTGTGTGATTGGAGGATAACTGGCTCCATATCATAAGGCTGTCCTACATAAATGAGGAAAAGTTGAGGTGCCTTTCTTATTCTTTTGTTCCGCTCTTCATTTCTATGGGGAATTTGCCAAGGCAATATTACTGTCTTCCTTTTAAACTAACTAAAAAAAATGGTAGTGGCTGTTGAAAATAGCAATTCCAGTCCTAGTTAGCACTGGGGAGATGCCAGCATTTGTTGGTCAATTTTATCCTACTTTTCCTACAGCAAGTTACAGTGGATCAGCACATTTGATTTGGAAGAAATGAAGTAACAGCAGCCCAAATTGCTCTTGAGCACTCCTGAATTTTGAGAGTGTTTAAATCTGGAAGGCAGGTGCTAAATTCCTGAATATTAGATAAATCTGGAAAGGAAAAGCTGATTTCTGCTTCCATGGCTCAGATGTGGAAATCCTCCTACGTGCCTGGTACTGTTCCTAAAGCTGCCCAGGTCCTCTAGTAGAGCCTCCCCTCCCTTACTTTTCATTCTAACTTCTGGTGGGATCCACATCCCTCCCTTGTTAGGCTTCATTCACCCACGAAAGCTTATGCGCCAATACTTCTGTTAGTCTTAAAGGTGCCACAGGCCCCTCTGTTGCTTTTTACAGATTCAGACTAACACGGCTACCCCTCTGACACTTCAGATAGAGAGGGGCACTGCCCATTCATTCCACCCAGTTCCTTCTTTGGGGGCTGCCAGGCGAGGTCACAGCAGCAGCCCTAATCCAGTCTGGGGACGCCCTCTGAGGGTGCTATCTGGGCCAAAGCCGCCTATGCCTTAGGCCCACTTGTTCCCCACTCACAGTGCCACCCCCTTCCAGCAGCCAGCTCCCCACCCCCAGCCAGCTCCCCACGCATGGGGTCTCAGCTCCCCCTCTCCCTACCCCTCCCCCTCCCTTCCTTCCTGTGGCTGGCGGCCAAGGGGATGCTGGGAAATGTAGTTCCTTCCGGCTCTCTGGGCAGGGAGCTGGCCAAGGAACTACAGCTCCCAGGGCCCCGTGGGGTCTGAGCGCCCAGGGGGATCCCCGCTCCCAGGCTCGCTC
>NW_020692860.1:0-6608 GCF_002925995.2 Terrapene triunguis
GAATATATTGTCTCATATCATAGAATTAGAATTTATAATCCCTATTCCATGATGAGATATCTTTGAGCTATAATGTATCTTAATTAAAACTGTCTTTAGATAGGTTTTTTCTTCAAAAAGCATTTTATCAAAAATATCCGATTATAATAAAAAAAATCCGAATTAAATTAAAAATAAATCTGATTTTTTTTTTTTTAAATAATTGATTTTTAATCCACCCTGACAGAAAGTATATCAAAAACACTGGCATATGTAGTAATGGAGTTGTATCTGCTCATACCAGCTGCAAAATTGACATGTCTACTAAGATCATATTCCTATGATTATATTTTTAGTACAGTGAACATTACCAATATCACAAACTAACTTTAAAAAAATTATAACTTTGTCCAGTGCATGTCATTTCAGTAAACAAGTATTTTAAACAAGTTACAACACAACTTCAATATATACCCCATTTTAAAGTACAAGAAAATGTAACTCTTTGCACTTTTACAGTGCAAATATAAAGTGTGTAATTAATTCATGGTTGCGGAAAACCAGCTGAGAGTTTACTCATATTGATGACCCTAAAGTTTAAACTATATTTGCATGCAAAATCTCTGAAGCAAGGAGAATGGAAGAGTGCAAATTATAGCACCTAGTCTGAAAGCACTCCCAATGAAAGCAGACATGCCACAATCCACTAAAGCCATTTTATAACCTGGATGAGATAACATGATTCCAACAAAGGGCTTGCAATCCATGAACAAGTGCCATCAACCTGCATCTCCAGAATTTCTAACAATACATGAGAACAGCACTTTTGCCAGTGCACTCACTGAACAGTTACAGTACTGCTGCTCACATGAAAAGAGCATGCTTAGATGCAACAATGAAATCATTATCTCAGAGTAGGGTGTGTGAGAGCACTGATGTGGTCAGCAAATTAGGTTAAACTTTATTTTAACTCTTAAACCTCCAAAAAATAAAACCTGTTTAGAGAGGCCATATTTTCAAATAGTGCAGAGCAGTTTTTCAAATGTACAGGACCAACAATTAGGACCAGAGTTTCAAAACAGATTAGCCACCGTTCAGGCACAAAGAAAAGGGCCAGCTTTCAAAAGCACTGAACAGCCAACAGCTCCCACTCTGACACTTATAACCAGATTTTCAAGAGAGCTCAGCACTCAATGTGCTATGGCCACTTGGCCACTTATTTTGGTTCCTAAATGAGAACTAAGCTCTTTTAAAAATAAGGCCCATAATTATACAGATTCCAGTACCTGGAAAATTGTTATGTGAAGGGAATTTAAACTATGTAATATTTAAACTCCAGAAGATCTTTAGAAGATTTATTTTTTCTCTTATTAAAACACACACACACACACACACACTGCATTTACCAATTTCTTCCTCATGTGTGATACTTTTTAAGTGGTACTTTGAGACCAATTTTCAAAATGAATTGGACTTCCAGGTCTACTCTGCCTCTTTAATAAATGTTTTCTAAAAGACTTACTATAGTTAAAGCGATAGTGTCAGACAAGCATTAAAACTTATTTAAAAATACATTTCCTTTCCTATTAATTTTATTGTTTAGGTTTTGGTAGCACTTTCAAAGCAGAAAATAAGACATTATATTTTGCCCTTAGGAACTCAATGATCTAAAGACTAGAGAGAGGTTAGAAGAATGGGATAAAATACACGTGAGGGCCAATGTTGTGTCTTGGCAAAAAAAAGGTTAATAAAGATTGCGTAGGGGTAAGAACAGATTTTTCTATGTTTATGCTGACTTCCAGTGAGGAAAGGATGTGGAACATCATTCACAGAAGTCAATCTATAGGCTTCTTGGTGAGACTTGGAGGTGAGGAGCCAGTGGCCAAGGTACGGGAAAATGAGGAGACTATGATGCCTGATGTGAGCTGCTACCACTAAAAGTAGCTTGGTAAAGACTCTGGGGGTGTGTGTGGCTATGCCAAAGATCTGAAAAATCATCTGTGGACAGGATGAATGTCGACATGAAAGTAAACCGTCCTTCACATTGAGAGCTGTGAATCAAAGACGCTTTTCTAAAGATGAAATTATTGTTGCCAATGTGACCATGCAAAATTTGAGTTTGCGAATGAAGTGGTTGACATGGCGGAGGTCAAGGATTGATCTCCAACCACCCATCTTTTTGGGGATGAAGAAGTAGCCTGTCTATTGCTCCTCATTGCAATAAGGAATTCACCTATTCAGCAAGAATACTGTCATGAGATTTGTCCAAGAACAGAGATAGGGCAGGGGGTTTTGGAGGAGGTAATATTGCAAACTCAATTGTATCGCCAGAGTGGATGGACATTCAGCACGAACTTGTCCATTGTTATCGCACTTCAGGTATCAATAAAAAATACTAGACAACCCCTAAACGGAGTACTGGGTTTGGGAGATGTTGGGATCAGTGGTTCGGGGCTCTCAAGCTCAAGTGGGGGAGGGATAGCTCAGTGGTTTGAGCATTGACCTGCTAAACCCAGGGTTGTGAGTTCAATCCTTGAGGGGGCCATTTAGGGATTTGGGGCAAAAATCTGTCTGGGGATTGGTCCTGCTTTAAGCAGGGGGTTGGACTAGATGATCTCCCGAGGTCCCTTCCAACCCTTATATTCTATGAAAAATATTGTCAGGTCAGGGTCTGGGATTAGGATGCCAAGGCTAGCGTGGAGGGCATAAGGAAGCAGGACTTTTTAGTCCTTTGCTTTTTATGCAGTGGTTCGTAGGGTCTCTGATGGTAGAAGTGTTGGGCCCTATCTCTTCATGAGGTGGCTTGGTGATGAAACTTCCTCTTAGGGGCAGGTGTGTATATATCCAGTGATCGAAGGGTAGCCCTAGAGACCTTCCAGGTGTGTAGGGACTCATCCATCTTCTGTTTGAAGAGGTGAGATTCATCAAAGGGGAGTTAGAGGAAGAAGACTTAGTCCCATGATTATGAGAGTGCTTCCTAACTTCCCAACTAGGCCCCGCCATGGGGTCTGTTGGGGTGGATACTCCAGCACCGGAGTTGAACTTTGCAGCAGGAGGCACACTCCTTGCTGATTGAGGCTGATGTACCGGGGGTATTCCCTAGCCTGGGTACAATTGGAGTGTGATGGCCATCTCCATGAGATACTTGCAGAGGCAAAGTGCCCACCCTTCCAGGGTACGGCTGGGGAAGGACTGTCAAATGCACTGAGCCACAACATGAGCTTCTCCTAGGCAGCAGAGCCAGCGTTGATGGTCATCACTGACCAAGAAGGATCGTGGGCAGGAGGCGCAGAGTTTGAAGCCTGGAGTTCTGCGCATAGTCTGGTACCTGAATGGGGCACAGAGGGGTGGGGATCCCCGTAACCTAATCTAACTTTAAAATGTTCTAAAATTATTAAAACTACTAAATCAAAATTAAGAACTATTAAAACTATGAACTATTTACAACAGATTAATATTGTTTTTCAGAACTATGTCAGAACTGATGACACTAAATGTTCCAACCTGGACCATGTAGTGCTGAGAAGGAACTGATGGGGTGGTCAGTTCGCTCTGCTGTTTATTGCCTCAGTCTGAGGCAAAAGGCAAGCCAGGGCACATGCGCGGACCAATGGACACTATTTTCATATCCTCTGACTCCAAGCTCATGGTGTGCATGCGTAACCCACAGTGGAATACAATAAAGACTGTCAGTCAAAGAAGTGCTCATTGGATCAAAATTTCATATATAATGTTAAATAATACTTTTTCTTTAAAATTGTCACACATGGTTTCTTTCTAGTTATATGCCAAAGAAGGTTAACCAAACTGATTTCTTGTTATAATTTTAAGACTACATAAGCCTCTTACTGATTACAGATGTAAAGGCAAACAGACAGCCCAGCTGCAGAGAAATTCCACCCACCCATCTCAGCAGATGGGGTCAGCAGTGAAGGGTGACAGCCCCAAGAGTGAGGTGGAAGACATTCGCTGAGGGCACCAACTAGTTCCCCCAGCCCTTGGTATCTCTATGACCCACTGGCCAAACAGGCGGGAGGGATGCTGATTGGCCTGCATTCCCTAGCTCCAGGATTTAATCAGGAACATGGGTCACATGGAACTTCAGCTCCATTCCAATAGAATGGTTTTGCACTCCTGAAGGCTAATTTGTCTCATTTCATGTCCTACTTGCTCTATTGTTTTGATTTTTAAACAATGGGAAGGGAATCAACTGCAATTTTAACTGAAATAATTTTACGTTTGATATTTCCTCACTGTATCATATTAAACTGTCATGTCCTAAGGTAACTGCTGTTTGAGTATCTGTTCTGTTCCACCTGTGCCATTATTACAAGGCTAGTATCTGTATTATGTTAGATGTTTGGACTTGTGAATGGTGACCTGCCTCTTAAGAATTCTGTAAGGCTGCACAGATGGTGGCAGGTTATCTTCAAGCTACTTTCACATCTGCCAACACTGAAATGCTACTGTACTGGCAACTCAAGATGGATTTGTGGCCTGTACTTTTTCAAGGAGCTGAGTTTTATCTGAACTGCCACGAATGAGTGTGTTTAGTGCAGAAGGTGTTCTAATAATTGACAGCAGAACTTCGAATGTCTGAAAAGGAATGTGGAGTGGATCACCTTTGTTAAAATGAACATGCATCTGCTTCCAAACGACTACTTTAATGTGCACAGTAGTCAGGACACAATCAGAATTATATGGAAGGCTACACTGAACAATAAATAGTGTCCTAAGTGTGCACTGCCTGAAACATCAGTCACTAACAGTCAGACAACAAAACATGATGGTCTTTTTATGCTGAAAAGCATTTTTATTTTTTATATTTTAACGCTTGATAATAAAGGCCTATACCAACAGAGTACAAATAACTTCTGTGTACACATGGCAGAAATTTTACTAGCTACAGTATCAGTTAACTTGGAACAACAGTTGCGGGCTTATCTTCAACGAGTGGGTGTCTCCCTAGTCTTCATTTTGGTTTAAATTATTAAATGTTATATATTAGGGGTTCCCAAACTTTTCTCCCTGAGGCCCACAACTTTTAACAAAATTGTTAACATTGGGTTAATAACATATTGTATTATTTGTTGCTTTTAAAACAAAATAGTTGTCCAACTTTGAACACTATATTGTGTTTTCAATATTTTAGTGTAAAATCTGAATTCCTGTGCTGTGTAAGTAAAGACCCAATCCTACTCTCTACTAATTAGAAAAGAATCAAATATTGTAAATAAAAATTTTAAATAACAATTATATTATAACACGCTGAGGAAACGGGTACTCATCTGATCCGGTAAAGGAGAATCCAAACTTTCAAGTACATGTCATCATATTTGCTTTCCACTTACTTTATTTTTTTGACTGGCTCACTTCGTGTAGATTTAGATGGTCTGGGACTTTCATTACCTTCTCCACCAGTGCACCCTTCTCATTTTTTAAAAATAAATCAATCCATGCCATTTTTTTATGGTTGTAAATGGTGGAGTGTGTGTGCTTGGCTAGGATACCTTGCAGTGAAACGCACTGTTGTACTTGCAAGAATTAAAATTGACATACTGCAGCCTGCTTTTTTTTTTTAATTTTTTTTTCTATACTCTGTCCAACATATACAGCTCAAAATATTGCATTTATATAGCTTTTACTTAGATTACATGAGTCACATGGAGTTAAAGATACTAAGAGCTTGACTGGAGAATGCAATTGCACCAGTGGACCACCCGGGACTGTGTGGCAGCCCACCTTTGGGTTGCAGCCCACGCTTCCCTAATATATTGCACATACTACAATTAGTTGCTCTGTAGTGCTATCCACAGAGAAGGACTGAGTTCTCCCATTACAACACACTAGTAGTATCACAGGTATTGTAAAACATCCTATAAGCCGTCCTAGTGGTATGTTCAGCTGTGAAAAATTTCAAGGCATCTGTGATAAGCTACACTGCTGAGGAGAATGGCATCTTCTGATGACAACTATCACAACCTATTATTTAATTAATCACTGAATGACTATTCTTAACATCTGCTCTTTTTGTATCATGGGTCTCAGGCAGGTGAATACAAATGACACATTCTTTCCCATGAGGCATCCTGCTCCTACAGACTTGAGCTGTAGATGGATCTCCTTAGACATCCCCGTTTGAAAAGTTAAAGCTGTGATACAAAATAAAGAATATAATAGTCTCCATCTACATAAGAATTTTTATGCCCATGTACTCTGTTCACTAGTGGAAAAATGCAGTCACAAACAGATTTAAAAAGCTGAACAGAAGTAATGTAAATTCATGCTTTTCTATAATTTATTTATTCTGTAAATGATGTATTTGAAAGTGTCCTCAGCTTATTTTCATTTCTTTTTCTAGGCCCTGTTGTATGGTGTTCCATGCATCTTTAAAGCCCATTTCTGTATCTGTCACCTCTAGATTCTGAAGCAGAAAGCTGGAAATTATGTGGCCTATTTTTCCATGAACAAATTTAATTTAAAAATACCAGATTATTAAACACTGTATTAATACTTGATACATTACAATTAAAAAAATCTGACAAAAATAAATACATGACGTTCTCTCTTCCCACTACATTGCTGCAGGCCTACAAATGCTCTCCTTTCATATTGCCATGCCAGAGCCT
>NW_020692861.1:0-2021 GCF_002925995.2 Terrapene triunguis
CCTGGAGCGCCTTTAAGACCATGACTTGGTCTCCTACTTTGAAGGACCGTTCTCTGGAATATTTATCATACCAGGCCTTTTGCTCTTCCTGAGCATCCTTTAGGTTTTCTTTAGCAAGGGCTAAAGAGTGTCTGAAAATCAAGCTAAGTTGTCACAAGTTGGTCATCCAAAATTGGAGGCACTCAATATCAATACATTAGAAGCAAGAGGAAGACCAAAGACAGGGTAGGCCCACTGCTTAGTGAAGAGGGAGAAACAGTAACAGGAAACTTGGAAATGGCAGAGATGCTTAATGACTTCTTTGTTTCGGTCTTCACCAAGAAGTCTGAAGGAATGCCTAACATAGTGAATGCTAATGGGAAGGGGTTAGGTTTAGCAGATAAAATAAAAAAAGAACAAGTTAAAAATCACTTAGAAAAGTTAGATACCTGCAAGTCACCAGGGCCTGATGAAATGCATCCTAGAATACTCAAGGAGCTAATAGAGGAGGTATCTGAGCCTCTAGCTATTATCTTTGGAAAATCATGGGAGACGGGAGAGATTCCAGAAGACTGGAAAAGGGCAAATATAGTGCCCATCTATAAAAAGGGAAATAAAAACAACCCAGGAAACTACAGACCAGTTAATTTAACTTCTGTGCCAGGGATGATAATGGAGCAAGTAATTAAGGAAATCATCTGCAACACTTGGAAGGTGGAAAGGCGATAGGGAACAGCCAGCATGGATTTGTAAAGAACAAATCATGTCAAACCAATCTGATAGCTTTCTTTGATAGGATAACGAGCCTTGTGGATAAGGGTGAAGCTGTGGATGTGGTATACCTGGACTTTAGTAAGGCATTTGATATGGTCTCGCATGATATTCTTATCGATAAACTAGGCAAATACAATTTAGATGGGGCTACTATAAGGTGGGTGCATAACTGGCGGGATAACCATACTCAGAGAGTTGTTATTAATGGTTCCCAATCCTGCTGGAAAGGCATAACGAGTGGGGTACCGCAGGGGTCTGTTTTGGGACCGACTCTGTTCAATATCTTCATCAACGACTTAGATATTGGCATAGAAAGTACGCTTATTAAGTTTGCAGATGATACTAAACTGGGAGGGATTGCAACTGCTTTGGAGGACAGGGTCATAATTCAAAATGATCTGGACAAATTGGAGAAATGGTCTGAGTTAAACAGGATGAAGTTTAACAAAGGCAAATGCAAAGTGCTCCACTTAGGAAGAAAAAATCAGTTTCACACATACAGAATGGGAAGAGACTGTCTAGGAAGGAGTACGGCAGAAAGGGATCTAGGGGTTATAGTGGACCACAAGCTAAATCTGAGTCAACAGTGTGATGCTGTTGCAAAAAAAGCAAACATGATTCTGGGATGTATTAACAGGTGTGTTGTGAGCAAGACACGAGAATTCATTCTTCCGCTCTACTCTGCTCTGGTTAGGCCTCAGCTGGAATATTCTGTCCAGTTCTGGGCACCGCATTTCAAAAAAGATGTGGAGAAATTGGAAAGGGTCCAGAGAAGAGCAACAAGAATGATTAAAGGTCTTGAGAACATGACCTATGAAGGAAGGCTGAAAGAATTGGGTTTGTTTAGTTTGGAAAAGAGAAGACTGAGAGGGGACATGATAGCAGTTTTCAGGTATTTAAAAGGGTGTCATAAGGAGGAGGGAGAAAACTTGTTCACCTTAGCCTCTAAGTATAGAACAAGAAGCAATGGGTTTAAACTGCAGCAAGGGAGGTCTAGGTTGGACATTAGGAAAAAGTTCGTAACTGTCAGGGTGGTTAAACACTGGAATAGATTGCCTAGGGAGGTTGTGGAATCTCCATCTCTGGAGATATTTAAGAGTAGGTTAGATAAATGTCTATCAGGGATGGTCTAGACAGTATTTGGTCCTGCCATGCGGGCAGGGGACTGGACTCGATGACCTCTCGAGGTCCCTTCCAGTCCTAGAATCTATGAATCTATGAATCTGTGGTAATTTGGGTCAGGGCTCATAAAGCATGGATTGCACAAT
>NW_020692862.1:0-4272 GCF_002925995.2 Terrapene triunguis
ATAAGTCAACATATTTGCAGCTGCTAATCCATCCTTCCAGACCCTCAAACCTTCTCGATGACAATCCCAGTTCCTTTTACTGGGTTCTCTGGGAACAGAGGTTTATTGGTTTTCAGCTTGGCCCTATCTGTTCCCAGAGTCCCAACATTCTGTGCACAAAGGAGTGGGGTTAATAATGAAGCAGTTTTGCAACTAGACCCAGGCAATGACCAAAGAAAACAGAAATTGACCTTTGCTGTTTCCATGTCTGCCCAATGGCAGACGAGGCGTGAGATCCATGGGGTGAGAGTCAGGCTAGGAAATGTAGCCAGCGACTGTGTGAGGATGGGAGGAATTACAGATCTGGTGGATGGAGGTTTCCTGTTAGAGAACAAAAGGGGAGAACCTGTGATGTGCTCTGTCCAAGGAAGGTTATGAGAAAGAGGGAACAGGGATCCTGGTGCCTCTCCCCAAGGAAACCTCAGACAAAGCATCTCCTAATGGACCGGAGCAGCAACCTTCACACTAGCAGTTACAGCCATCTTTAGGTTCATAAATTCATAGTTTCAAAGGCTCTAAGGCCAGCCCAGATCATCTAGTCTGACCCCTTGCATAACACAGGGTTATGAGTTCAATCCTTGAGGGGGCCATTTAGGGATCTGGGGCAAAAATCTGTCAGGAACGGTACTTAGTCCTGCTGTGAAGGCAGGGGACTGGACTCGATGACCTTTCAAGGTCCCTTCCAGCTCTGTGAGATAGGTATATTTCCATATTAATTAATGTAGCTCTCTCCCCAGTACAGACCTGGCTGGGGGCAGCAGCAGCCCAGGCACCACCGTCCCTGCCGCAGCCCCCGGACTTCAAATGCCCTGCACCGGACACAGCTGCTCCCCACCCTCCCCTGGTGTAATGGTCAGCATGCAGGAGTCTGACTCCTACCATCTCACTTCAACTCTCCATGGGACCACCGGGTACCCTGTTGGCTTGTGGCCAAGCCCTGGGAGCTCTGCTTCCTTCTATTGAGTTGTGCAAGAGCAAGTTGTTCCCCTCCTGCCGGGTGAGTAGGCCCACTGGTGCCAGGTCCTCGCGCTGGCTGGTTTGACGGAATGGCCGCAATGGGCCGGGCCCTAGAACTTGACACCCTGGCTAGAGATGCTGCAGTCCTGAAGGTTGCGATTCTCGCAGCTTCACCAGATGTCCACAAGCTTGGCCCTTGCACTTGCTGCCTCGCTTTGACTCTTGCCCACATGGCGCGTAATGAAAGGAGGCCCAGGCCCAGGGTTGATAGGCAGGAGGGATGAAGACCCCAGGCTGGAGCCCAGCACACTTTCCTCCTCTGGGCTCCTAGAGCAGAGGCGGCTGGTGCTGACAGCTCCAAGGGAAGGCTTAAAAGCCACAGAGCAACCGAGGGTGGGGCAAGAGGAGGGGAGGACCGTGCCTGCGCGTGAGCTGCAGACAGCCACAAAGACACCAGCCAGCCTGCTCCCTGGCACACCAGACACCCACTGAAAGGCCATCCACAGACCAGCATGGGGGGCAGCTGCTGATGCTCTGTGGCCAACATCAGAAGACGGTAGGAGAGCAGGGCCAGCCCCGCTGCTGGGGCCTCTTACCATTCCCGCTCCAAGGTTGCTCATTTCACAGTGGGGCAGGAGATTTTCCCCCAAGAGGCTTTCCCCCAGCTGGTGAGAAGCAGAGAAACAGCCGGGCTCCAAAGGTGCTATTTAGCAGCACCCTCAAGCAGAGGGACAGGCACACATTTGGAAGAGGAAAACTGCTCTGCACACTAGCCTGGGCATCCGCCCATTTTCTTTGGCAAGTCAGGAATGGCAAAGGCTAGCCTGGAAGCAACTAAGGCTCCCGCTCTAGCCTTTGTGATGCCCTATGCCCCAATTCCGTCCTGGGGCTCTAGCTGAAACCAGAGCATGGGCCTGAGCGGCCAAGAAGAGGTTCCCGGCCTGAAGAAAGCAGGAATTTCTGCACCAAGGGAAAACTAAGCAAACACAACCATGAAGGGACTTGAACCCTCAATTGCCTGATCTAAAGTCAGCTGCCTTCACCCTTAGGCCACAGGGGAAAAGCCTCTCCAAAGCCTTCTTTAGAAAAGGTGGATGGACACTGTTTCTCGGGTCATCTACTGAGGGGCAGAGACTCTCTGGGCACAAGAAGTCGAGTTCCCAGCGAGATGTGGTGCCAGGTGCACGACTTTGGCAGGGAGGCTTCAGCATGGGGGATTGGGATGCAGCTGGCTGTATAGGTGCGATTTAGTGGCCCCACGGCACAGGAGGGAGGTCGAGGAAAAGGAATCTTGCTGGTAGGCAGTGGCCGTGGAGAAAAAGAGGAAGGGTACCTGGGACTTTTTTTTTTGGCCTCTCTTTCGCCTGCCTGCCTCCTTGCCCTTGTGGGGGAGGTGTAAAGGCTTTCAAAAAGCCTGGCTAGCTCAGCCTGTAGCGCTCCTTGTCCCTCCCAGCAGACAGAGCAGGGCAGGGTCTTCTCATTTCCCACCCACCTACTAGGCACAGGGTGATGTGGGAGGCAGAGCTCTGGGCAGAGAACAGGGACAGGAATCCCAGCACCTCCCCTTTGTATTCACTGCAGTCTCTGCCTAGGGGGTTCAGGCTCCAGTGCTCTGCTCTGTTTTCCCAGCCCTGTCCAGGGGGGTGTTTCCAGTTTCAGAAATGGGGGAATGTTCACCCGCTCCCAATGGGTCTGTTCATAAACCAGGCCATAGGCTGAGCATGTCCCAGCAGGTTTATCAGTCCCTGTCCCCCCAAACCTCAGCCTCAGTGTTTCCTGACCCTCCCCCTCTACAACAACCCTCCCCAGCAGCTCCCCCAAAATCCCCTACCTGAGCTGGATCCACCACAGCCATTTCCCTGCCCCAGCCCCTAGGAAGATGGGACGGTCTGGAGCAAAACGGGGTCGTTATTCTGCAGCCTGTCAGGGCAAGAAGGGAAATTCGGGAGGTTTCTGAAGGAGTGTTAGTCCATTTCACACCCCGATTCCCCCAGGCTCTGTCCCTGTAGACAGACACTCTAGACTCTGCCATGCTGGGAGACGCCTCAGTGACATTATTACAGCACAGACCCGACCTCTCCCCCGGGACTAAACCTACCAGACGCTATTACACTCTCCCAGGAACAGAGTCTCTGAGCCAAACGCCAGAAAAGAGCAGAATCAAAGGAGCCACTTTGGGGGATCCCCCGACACTGTCCCCAGAACAGCCCATTCCCTCAGCAGCGCAGAGACCAGGCAGAGGCAGGAAAAGACGGTTACTCACCGTTGTAACTGTTGTTCTTCGAGATGTGTTGCTCATATCCATTCCAGTTAGGTGTGTGCGCGCCGCGTGCACGATCGTCGGAAGATTTTTACCGTAGCAACACCCGGTGGGTCGGCTGTGGAGCCCCCTAGAGTGGCGCCGTTATGGCGCTGGATATATACCCCAGCCGACCCAGCGCCCCCTCAGTTCCTTCTTGCCGGCTACTCCGACAGTGGGGAAGGGGGGCGGGTTTGGAATGGATATGAGCAACACATCTCGAAGAACAACAGTTACAACGGTGAGTAACCGTCTTTTCTTCTTCGAGTGCTTGCTCATATCCATTCCAGTTAGGTGACTCCCAAGCCCCACCTAGGTGGCGGGGTCGGAGTGAGACATTGCTGTGTGCAGAACCGCTGACCCGAAAGCAGCGTCGTCTCTGGATTGTTGCACCAGCGCATAGTGAGTAGCAAATGTGTGGACCGATGACCACACTGCAGCTTTACAAATGTCCTGGATTGGTACTTGAGCCAGAAAGGCAGTCGAGGAGGCCTGGGCCCTCGTGGAATGAGCGGTGAGGCGTGGCGTCGGTACACCGGCCAGGTCGTAGCAAGCACGAATACAGGACGTGATCCAAGTGGACAGGCACTGTGAAGAGACCGGTGAGCCTTTCATCCGGTCGGCCACCGCAACGAAGAGTTGCGTCGTCTTCCTAAATGGCTTTGTACGGTCAATATAGAAAGCCAGGGCCCTGCGTACGTCCAAAGAGTGTAAACGCTGGTCTTGACGAGTAGCGTGCGGTTTCGGATGGAAGACCGGGAGGAAAATATCCTGGTTCACGTGGAAAGGTGACACCACCTTTGGCAGAAAGGCAGGATGGGGGCGAAGCTGCACCTTGTCCTTATGGAACACCGTGTATGGGGGCTCGGATGTCAGCGCCCTGAGTTCCGAGACGCGCCGTGCTGAGGTGATGGCTACCAGGAAGGCTGTCTTCCAAGATAAGTACAGGAGCGAGCAGGTAGCCAATGGTTCAAACG
>NW_020692863.1:0-3446 GCF_002925995.2 Terrapene triunguis
CGACATAGCATGGCGGCATACGGCCCCGGTTTCTGCATGCTTTCCCGCAGCATGCGTTCTCTCTGGGTGTCCGGGATCCTCAGGAGGGTGATGTCGCTCATGACGCCCTGCTTTGAATTAGGGAGGGGAATGTTAGTATTGGGACTGCTTTACAGCCACGCGGTGGAGGGAGAGGGGCAGCATACAGGGATCTTTCCCTGGGACAGCCGCGAGGGGGTGGGACAGGGGCAGAGTTGATGCTGTCCTGATTGCTGGCAGCAGAGACTGCCATTGCTTTCAATGTGAAAGGAGGCCAGTGCTACTGCTGGAGTTTTAAGCAGCCACAAGTCTACGGCTTACCATTATTGCCCGCTCCAGAAGTTCAGGTCTCCAGCCACAGTTCCTTGATCACTCCAAGACCACCGCAAGTCCACAGGCACTGAAGGCGACGGCCGAAAATTCGACCTTGTCCTGAGTGCGCATGTGAGAGGTGCAGTGCATGGTCTTGTTCACAGAGAAAGACTAGGTTCTTTGTATACAATTTCATTTATCTGTCTCAGGAATTCACTCCCTTTTTAAAATTCACACAGACACATCTGCGACTGTCTCCCAACCCAGCCTGTCAGCACACTCCCAGAGGCTAGCGCAGATTAGGCGGAGGAAGAAGAAGACGCGTGAAGACATGTTCACAGAACTAATGGGCTGCTCCCGAGCCCAGGCAGCCCAGCAGACACAGTGGAGGGAGAACTTGTCACAAATGCACCGAGCAGTCATGGAACGGGAGGAGAGGTGGCGTCAGGAGGACCAACAGGCTACTGAAAAGCTGCTTGGACTAATGAGGGAGCAAACGGACACGCTCCGGCGCCTTGTGGATGTTCTGCAAGACCGGAGGCAGGAGGACAGAGCCCCGCTGCAGTCTATCTGTAACCGCCCTCACCCGCCACCAAGTCCCACACCACCCTCACCCAAAGTCCAAAGAACGAGGGGCGGCAAGGGCCGTTAAAACTTTCAGTCAACCCCTGCAGACTGCTCTAGCACTAGAAGGCTGACATTCCCCAAAATTTCATAAGTCCTTTCCGACCCACCTCACACAAGCCCCCGTCCAAGTTTCACCCCCCACGTTTCATGTCTGGTTCGCAATAAAATGTTTGTTTCTGTTCATTACTGTTTCAGTCAGGTTCTTTTGAGGGAGAGTCTGTCTGGAGGGGGGGAAGGGGCTTGGTAATTGGACAGGACAGTGACCTTTAGCAGGGTACAGAGGCGGTGTCAGGTCCAGCATCAGGACACATACACAGTGCAGTCACTGGTTACCCTGGTCAGTCTGGGAGGTGTTTTTCATGTTCTGGGGGGGGGGGTTGCTCTGTGACTTTGTGGCGGGGGAGGGCAGTTACAGATCTTATGCAGCGGTCCTTATCCTGGCTCACAGATCCACGCAGCAGGGGATCTGTAACCCTATCCCCCCGCCAGAAAGTCACATAGCCGACACATACACACAGTCCCCCCCAGGAGTGCTGGCAGGCTCCATTGAAATAACCAGTCCACCAGTGCGGAGCCTGTCATTCCGGGAGTTTAGAAGCATCATTTGCATCAGAACACTAAACCCGCCCCCCGCCACAGTCTGCGTCCCCGGTTTAAAATATTCCCGCGAAAACAGCAATACAGACAACGGTGTTCATTAACAAAATAGAAATGATTTTATTTTTTGGGAAGGGGAAGGGGGTGAAGGGGGTATGTAACTGGAGAGTATAGTCAAAATGAACTGGGTAAAGAAACGGGGGCAGGTTCAGCTTTTCTGTCCACAAACTGAAAAGTCACTGGTTGCCCTGCTCACTCAGGAACCTAGCTTTCAAAGCCTCCCGGATGCACAGGGCGTCCCGCTGGGATCTTCTAATGGCCCGGCTGTCTGGCTGGACGTAATCAGCAGCCAGGCTATTTGCCTCTAGCTCCCACCCCGCCATAAAGGTCTCCCCCTTGCTCTCACACAGATTGTGGAGCACACAGCAAGCTGCAATAACGATGGGGATATTGGTTTCACTGAGATCACAGCGAGTGAGTAAGCTTCTCCATCTCCCTTTGAGACGGCCAAAAGCACACTCCACCACCATTCTGCACTTGCTCAGCCGGTAGTTGAAGAGTTCTTTTTCTGTGTCCAGGGCGCCAGTATAGGGCTTCATGAGCCAGGGCATTAGCGGGTAGGCTGGGTCCCCGAGGATGACTGTAGGCATCTCCACATCCCCAAGAGTTATTTTGTGGTCTGGGAAGTAAATACCTTCCTGCAGCCGTCTAAACAGACCAGAGTTCCTGAACACGCGAGCGTCATGAACCTTGCCCGGCCATCCGACGTAGATGTTTGTAAACCGTCCCCGATGGTCCACCAGTGCTTGCAGCACCATTGAAAAGTAGCCCTTTCTATTGATGTACTGGCTGGCCTGGTGGTCCGGTCCCAGGATAGGGATGTGAGTCCCATCGATAGCCCCACCGCAGTTTGGGAATCCCATCGCGGCAAAGCCATCTATGATGACCTGCGCGTTTCCCAGGGTCACTACCTTTGGGAGCAGTACCTTGACGATTGCCTTGGCTACTTGCATGACAACAACCCCCACGGTAGATTTGCCCACACCAAAGTGGTTCGCGACTGACCGGTAGCTGTCCGGCGTTGCAAGCTTCCAGAGGGCTATGGCCACTCGCTTCTGGACAGTGAGGGCTGCTCGCATGCGGGTGTCCTTGCGCTTCAGGGCAGGGGACAGCAACTCACAAAGTTCGAGGAAAGTCCCCTTCCGCATGCGAAAGTTTCGCAGCCACTGGGATTCATCCCAGACCTGAAGCACTATACGGTCCCACCAGTCCGTGCTTGTTTCCCGGGCCCAGAATCGCCGTTCAACAAAATCCACATGCCCCATTGCCAACGTGATGTCCTGGGCGCTGGGGCTCGTGGTTTCTGACAGCTCTGTGCCACTCTCCGACTTCAGGCTCTCACGGCGGTGCCGTAGCCTCCTCGCCCGATTTCTCTGCATCTGCCTCAGGGAAAGGTGTATGATAAGCTGCGAGGTGTTGAGAACGGCCACAAGTGCAGCGATGGTCGCAGCGTGATCCATGATCGCAGTGCTGTGGCGTCCGCGCTGTCACTGACCAGAAAAGTGCGCGAACTGATTTCCCGCCGGCGCTTTCATGGAGGGAGGGAGGGCGTTAGTGACGGACGGATGACGACAAATTTTTTTTACCCAGAAGGCATTGGCGGCTCGACCCAGAATTCCGATGGGCAGCGGGGACTGCGGGAACTGTGGGATAGCTGCCCACAGTGCACCGCTTCCAATATCGACGCTCGCCCCGTTAGTGTGGACTCACAAAGTCGAATTACTGTCCTTAGTGTGTCCTTAGTGTGGACACACACGTTCGACTTTGCAATATCGATTCCACATATTCGATTTAAGTAAAATCGAATTACCCTCGTAGTGTAGACATACCCT
>NW_020692864.1:0-4474 GCF_002925995.2 Terrapene triunguis
GTGGGGCTAGATTGCTACACAGCAGCAACCCCTTGCCTTTTGGGCAGTAGATAGCATATTACGATTGGTATCCATCATTGTCGTACTGCAGTGGGTATCAGATGGTGCAATAGACCTGAAGGCTAACTGCCAAGCGCCCAGTATTTGCTGCCAAGCACCCAGAAAATGCCAAGGGCTATCAGTCATGCTGCACCGTCGTCTTAAGATGTAAAAAATAGATTTATTCTGCATTCATTTGCTTCCCCCCTCCCTCCTGCTAAACCCAGGCTTTTGAGTTCAATCTTTGGGGGGGGGCATTCTGTGTGACAGTTGTTTGTGTTTCTCCCTGATGCAAAGCCACCTTTCTTGATTTTAATTCCCTGTACCTGTACGCGGTGTCACTCGCCCCTCCCTCCCTCTCTCCCTCCCTCCCTTCTTCCCCTGGTCCGTCAGATACTACTTTCGCGCCTTTTTTCAGACCAGACGCCATAGCCAGCACTGGATCATGGAGCCCGCTCAGATCACCGCGGCAATTCTGAGCACTATGAACACCACGCGCATTGTCCTGGAAAACATGCAGAGCCTCCTGGACATGCCAAAGCCAAACCAGGACCAGCTGAGGAGGAGGTGATTGCAGCGCGGCGACGATAGTGATGAGGAAATTGACATGGACCTCTCACAAGGCACAGGCCCCAGCAATGTGGAAATCCTGGTGTTACTGGGGCAGGTTCATGCCGTGGACCGCCGATTCTGGGCCCGGGAAACAAGCACAGAGTGGTGGGACCGCATCGTGTTGCAGGTCTGGGACGATGCCCAGTGGCTGCGAAACTTTCGCATGCGTAAGGGCACTTTCATGGAACTTTGTGACTTGCTTTCCCCTGCCCTGAAGCGCCAGAATACCAGGATGAGAGCAGCCCTCACAGTGGAGAAGCGAGTGGCGATAGCCCTGTGGAAGCTTGCAACGCCAGACAGCTACCGGTCAGTCGGGAATCAATTTGGAGTGGGCAAATCTACTGTGGGGGCTGCTGTGATCCAAGTTGCCAGGGCAATGAGAGACCTGGTGATATCAAGGGTAGTGACTCTGGGAAACGTGCAGACCATAGTGGATGGCTTTGCTGCAATGGGATTCCCAAACTGTGGTGGGGCGATAGACGGAACCCATATCCCTATCTTGGCACCGGCGCACCAAGCCGCCGACTACATAAACCGCAAGGGGTACTTTTCAATGCTGCTGCAAGCCCTGGTGGATCACAAGGGACGTTTCACCGACATCAACGTGGGCTGGCCGGGAAGGGTACATGATGCTCGCGTCTTCAGGCAGTCTCTTCTGTTTCGAAAGCTGGAGGAAGGGACTTTCTTCCCGGACCAGAAAATAACCATTGGGGATGTTGAAATGCCTATTGTTATCCTTGGGGACCCAGCCTACCCCTTAATGCCATGGCTCATGAAGCCGTACACAGGCAGCCTGGACAGTAGTCAGGACCTGTTCAACTACAGGCTGAGCAAGTGCCGAATGGTGGTGGAATGTGCATTTGGCCGTTTAAAAGCGCGCTGGCGCAGCTTACTGACTCGCTCAGACCTTAGCGAAAAGAATCTCCCCATTGTTATTGCTGCTTGCTGTGCGCTCCACAATATATGTGAAAGTAAGGGGGAGACATTTATGGCGGGGTGGGAGGTTGAGGCAAATCGCCTGGCCGCTGATTACGCGCAGCCAGACACCAGGGCGGTTAGAGGAGCACAGCAGGGCGCGGTGCGCATCAGAGAAGCGTTGAAAACCAGTTTTGTGACTGGCCAGGCTACGGAGTGAAACTTCTGTTTGTTGCTCCTTGATGAACCCTCTGCCCCTCCCCCACCACCCTGTTAACTCTACTTCCCTGCAAACCAACCACCCCACCCTCCCCTACTACCCTCCCCCCTTCGAGCACCACTTGCAGAGGCAATAAAGTCATTGTTGCTTCACATTCATTCATTCTTTATTAATTCATCACACAACTAGGGGGATAATTGGAAAGGTAGCCCGGGATGGGTGGGGGAGGAGGGAAGGAAAAGGACACACTCCAATTTAAAACTTTAAAACTTATTGCTATGGAAATCATCTAGGGTGGAGTGAGTGGGTGGCCGAAGGCCCCCCCACCGTGTTCTTGGGCGTCTGGGTGAGGAGGCAATGGGACTTGGGGAGGAGGGCTGCTGGTTACAGAGGGGCTGTAGCGGCATTCTCTGCTCCTGCTGCCTTTCCTGCAGCTCAACCATACGCAGGAGCATATCACTTTGATGCTCCAGCAGCCGGAGCATCGACTCTTGCTTTCTGATTACAAGTTGACGCCACCTCTCCTCTTCAGCCCGCGTTTCAGCACGCAACTTCTCCTCTTCAGCACGCCACCTCTCCTCTCGCTCATATTGGGCTTTTTTAAAATCAGTCATTGACTGCCTCCACGCATTCAGCTGTGCTCTGTCAGCGTGGGAGGCAGTCTGAAGTTCAGTAAACATTTCGTCACGCGTCCTTCGCTTCCTTCTTCGAATATTCACTAGCCTCTGCGAAGGAGTAAGATTTGCAGCTGGTGGAGAAGGGAGAGGTTGTTAAAAAAGATACATTTTAGAGAACAATGGGTAGACTCTTTCACGTTAGATTTTGCTGTTCACAACATCACACAGCACATGTGCTTTCGTTACAAGGTTGCATTTTTCCTCTTATATTGAGAGTCTCCTGGTTTGGTGTGAGAGATCACTCACGCAGTGCCAGGACACAGATTTCAGCTTGCAGGCAGCCGTGGTAAGACATATAGTCTTTGGGCTTTTTTAACCTTCTTAACATGTGGGGATGGTTTCAAACAGTTCTGCCCTCATTTCCCATACCAAGCACCCGTGCCATTTAAAATGGGTTTGCAATGTAAAAGGAGGGGCTGCGATTTCAGGTTTAACATGCAGCACAAACCCAACTAACTCCCCTCCCCCTCACACCCAATTCTCTGGGATGGTCACTTCACCCCTCCCCCCCACCGCGTGGTTAACAGCGGGGAATATTTCTGTTCAGCAGACCAGGAAGGGGCACCTCTGAATGTCCCCTTAATAAAATTGCCCCATTTTAACCAGGTGACCGTGAATGATATCACTCTCCTGAGGATAACAAAGAGCGATAAGGAATGGATGTTGTCTGCATGCCAGCAAACACCGGGACCATACGCTGCCATGCTTTGTTATGCAATGATTCCAGACTACGTGCTACTGGACTGGCGTGGTAAAGTGTCCTACCATGGCGGACGGGATAAGGCAGCCCTCCCCAGAAACCTTTTGCAAAGGCTTTGGGAGTACATGAAGGAGAGCTTTCTGGAGATGTCCCTGGAGGATTTCCGCTCCATCCCCATACACGTTAACAGACTTTTCCAGTAGCTGTACTGGCCGCGATTGCCAGGGCAAATTAATCATTAATCATTAAACACGCTTGTTTTTAAACCATGTGTAATTTTTGCAAAGGTACACTCACCAGAGGTCCCCTGTGTGCCCTCAGGGTCTTGGGTCAGTTCGGGGGTTACTGTTTCCAGGTCCAGGGTGACAAACATATCCTGGCTGTTGGGGTAACTGGTTTCTCCGCTTCCTTGCTGCTGTGAGCTATCTATGTTCTCTCCATCCTCATCTTCCTCGTCCGCCGAACCCGCTTCCCCGTTTCCAGAGAGGGACTCATAGAACACGCTTGGGCTAGTGGTGGCTGCACCCCCTAGAATGGCATGCAGCTCCGCGTAGTAGCGGCATGTTTGCGGCTCTGCCCCGGATCTTCCGTTTGCGTCTCTGACTTTGTGGTAGGCTTGCCTTAGCTCCTTAATTTTCACGCGGCACTGCTGTGCGTCCCTGTTATGGCCTCTGTCCTTCATGGCCTTGGAGATCTTTTCTAATGTTTTGCCGTTTCTTTTACTGTTTCGGAGTTCGGCGAGCACTGCTTCATCTCCCCAGATGGCGATCAGATCCCGTACCTCCCGCTCGGTCCAGGCTGGAGCTCTTCTGCGATCCTGGGACTGGGACTGGGACTCCATCATGGTTACCTGTGCTGATGGGCTCTGCATGGTCACCTGTGCTCTCCACGCTGAGCAAACAGGAAATGAAATTCAAACGTTCGCGGGGCTTTTCCTGTCTACCTGGCCAGTGCATCTGAGATGAGAGTGCTGTCCAGAGCGGTCACAATGAAGCACTGTGGGATAGCTCCCGGAGGCCAGTAATGTCGAATTCCGTCCACACTAACCCAATTCCGACCCCCTAAGGCCGATTTTATCGCTAATCCCCTTGTCGAGGTGGTGTTAGGAAACCGGTTTAAAGGGCCCTTTAAGTCGACAGAAAGGGCTTCGTAGTGTAAACGTGTCCAGGCTTAAGTCGATTTAACGCGGCTAAAGTCGACCTAAACTCGTAGTGTAGACCAGGCCTTAGACATCCTTCTAAGAGGGAATAGCATTTAAGTTCACAAAGGGGAATGACACAAAAATGAGGAACAGTCACAAGAATGAAATAC
>NW_020692865.1:0-2769 GCF_002925995.2 Terrapene triunguis
CCTCTCGAGGTCCCTTCCAGTCCTAGAATCTATGAATCTATGAATCTTTTTGAAGTTCGTCACAGTCTGCTTTGGTCTTACCTATCTTGAGCAGTTTAGTATCAACTTTGCCACCTCACTGTTTACCCCTTTCTCCAGATCATTTATGAATAAGTTGAATAGGATTGGTCCTAGGACTGACCCTTGGGGACCACCACTAGTTACCCGTCTCCATTCTGAGAATTTACCATTAATTCCTACCCTTTGTTCCCTGTCTTTTAACCAGTTCTCAAACCATGAAAAGACCTTCCCTTTTATCCCATGACAGCTTAATTTACATAAGAGCCTTTGGTGAGGGACCTTGTCAAAGGCTTTCTGGAAATCTAAGTACACTATGTCCACTGGATCTCCCTTGTCCACATGTTTGTTGACCCCTTCAAAGAACTCTAATAGATTAGTAAGACACGATTTCCCTTTACAGAAACCATGTTGACTAGTGCTCAACAGTTTATGTTTTTCTATGTGTCTGACAATTTTATTCTTAAGTATTGTTTCGACTAATTTGCCCAGTACCGATGTTAGACGATGTTAGGTTTGTACTTGCCGGGATCACCTCTAGAGCCCTTTTTAAATATCGGTGATACATTAGCTAACTTCCAGTCATTGGGTACAGAAGCCGATTTAAAGGACAGGTTACAAACCTTAGTTAATAGTTCCGCAACTTCACATTTGAGTTCTTTCAGAACTCTTGGGTGAATGCCATCTGGTCCCGGTGACTTGTTAATGTTAAGTTTATCAATTAATTCCAAAACCTCCTCTAGTGACACTTCAATCTGTGACAGTTCCTCAGATATGTCACCTACAAAAGCCGGCTCAGGTTTGGGAATCTCCCTAACATCCTCAGCCGTGAAGACTGAAGCAAAGAATCCATTTAGTTTCTCCGCAATGACTTTATCGTCTTTAAGCGCTCCCTTTGTACCTCGATCATCGAGGGGCCCCACTGGTTGTTTAGCAGGCTTCCTGCTTCTACTGTACTTAAAAAACATTTTGTTATTACCTTTGGAGTTTTTGGCTAGCCGTTGTTCAAACTCCTCTTTGGCTTTTCTTATTACATTCTTGCACTTAATTTGGCAGTGTTTATGCTGCTTTCTATTTGCCTCACTAGGATTTGACTTCCATTTTTTAAAGGAAGTCTTTTTTTCTCTCACTGCTTCTTTTACATGGTTGTTAAGCCACAGTGGCTCTTTTTTAGTTCTTTTACTGTGTTTCTTAATTTGGGGTATACATTGAAGTTGGACCTCTATTATGGTGTCTTTAAAAAGCACCAATGCAGCTTGCAGGGATTTCATTTTAGTCACTGTACTTTTTAACTTCTGTTTAACTAACCCCCCTCATTTTTGCATAGTTCCCCCTTTTGAAATTAAATGCCACAGTGTTGCGCTGTTGAGATGTTCTTCCTACCACAGGGATGTGGAATGCTATTTATTGTATCATGGTCACTATTTCCAAGCGGTCCTCTTATAGTTCCTCTTAGACCAGCTCCTGTGCTCCACTCAGGACTAAATCTAGAGTTGCCTCTCCCCTTGTGGGTTCCCGTACCAGATGCTCCATGAAGCAGTCATTTAAAGTATCGAGAAATTTTATCTCTGCATTTCGTCCTGAAGTGAAATGTTCCCAGTCAATATGGGGATAATTGAAATACCCCACTATTATTGAGTTCTTAATTTTGATAGCCTCTGTAATTTCCCTTAGCATTTCATCATCACTATCACTGTCCTGGTCAGGTGGTCGATAATAGATACCTAATGTTATATTCTTATTAGAGCATGAAATTTCTATCCATAGAGATTCTATGGAACATGTGGATTCACTTAAGATTTTTACTTCATTTGATTCTAAATTTTCTTTCACATATAGTGCCACTCCCCCCTCCCCCGCATGACATGTTCTGTCCTTCTGATATATTTTGTACCCCGGAATGCTTGTGTCCCATTGATTGCTCTCAGTCCACCAGATGTGTGTGATACCTATTATATCAATATCCTCCTTTATCACGAGGCACTCTAGTTCACCCACCTTATTATTTAGACTTCTAGCATTTGTGTACAAGCACTTTAAAAACTAGTCACTGTTTATTTGTGTGCCATTTTCTGATGTGTCAGATTCTTTTTTATGTGAATGTTTCTCGTCTGATCTGGCCCTTACATTATCCTCTTCCATCCTCTGCTCCTGACTATAACCTGGCGATTCTCTATCAATAGACTCTCCCCTAAGAGAAGTCTCTGTCCGATCCACATGCTCCTCTGCAGCAGTCGGCTTTCCCCCATCTCCTAGTTTAAAAACTGCTCTACAACCTTTTTAATGTTTACTGCCAGCAGTCTGGTTCCACTTTGGTTTAGGTGGCGCCCACCTCTCCTGTATAGGCTCCCCCCATCCCAAAAGTTTCCCCAGAATGTAAACCCCTCCTCTCTACACCATCGTCTCATCCACGCATTAAGACTCTGAAGCTCTGCCTGCCTACCTGGCCCTGTGCGTGGAACTGGGAGCATTTCTGAGAATGCCACCATAGAGGTCCTGGATTTCAGTCTCTTCCCTAGCAGCCTAAATTTGGCCTCCAGGACATCTCTCTTACCCTTCCCTACGTCATTGGTACCTACATGTACCACGACCACCGGCTCCTCCCCAGCACTACACATAAGTCTGTCTAGATGCCTCGAGAGATCCGCAATCTTCGCACCAGGCAGGCAAGTCACCATACGGTTCTCCTGGTCATCACAAACCCAGCTATCT
>NW_020692866.1:0-1134 GCF_002925995.2 Terrapene triunguis
TTTATAGTCCTTTTGCCATGTGGCTTGTTCTTCCTTTGTCTCAGATACAAGCTACCCAGCACATGGCATAGAAAAACCTTAGAGTTGTGTCTATAGGCATATTCCTGTATGTCTTTCTGAGTCACAAGGTGTATCTGCCTTCTCTCAATGGGTCAGTTGTATAGCTGATGGTCCTTAATGGGTCATCAAGCAGGCCAGGCTGATGCAAATTGTGTGGGGGGGTCACCCAGAAGCATAGCACAAGTTTGAAATACAGATGGTATACAGCCAATACTTATAAATTTAAATACAAACATGATACATGCAAACAGGAAGCATAATCATAGCCAGCAAATCATAACCTCCTCATAGACACCTTACTTAATCTCCCTTATACAAGATTTGGTGCCACTACAGAATCTTGGGTGCAACAATGGTCTATACAGTCACAGTTTGTGTCAATAATGTCACAACATATATCCTGGTATATTCAGCATTTCAATGCCCTATAGGAAAAGGAACAATTTTTATCCCCTCACAAAAGATCAGTTTATGTTGTAAATTATGAAGTGGAGTAAATTCTCCCCTAGTTGCTGCGGTGGTGATGGTGACGTGGTCAGGAACTAGCAATGCCTTTTCTGTTTCCTGATGTTGACTATGTAGCAGTAATAAAATACAGCTCTTTGGATAGTGGATCTTAGGAAGGGACAAAACCAGGCTGATGTGCAACCCTAACTGGGGAGTGACCCACCCCACTCCATACTCATTGTGGGATGATAATATAAGAACCAGAAAGGCACTGGGGGGAAGACTCTGTCCCTGAACTCAGATTCTAGAAACAATCTGGCATGTGTCATCTGGGCTAGTAAGACTCCATCAGCATTTGCCACCGCATTGAGGCACACAGTAAGCCAGATTCTCAGCTGGTGTAAATCAAGGTAGCTCCATTTGTGTCAGTGGGGCAGATCCCCAACTGAGAACCTGTCACCAGACATGGATCTCAAGCTCCATCTCTGTGAAAAGGTGCTATAAACGCTGACTGGCAAGGCTGTGGGAAGGTGAGGCTAAAACTGCTAATATTCCCCTGAAGAAGAGCTCTGTGTAGCTCAAAAGCTTCTCTCCTCCACCAACAGGAGTTAGTGCAATATAAGATAT
>NW_020692867.1:0-2430 GCF_002925995.2 Terrapene triunguis
ATCAGGGTTTGATCCTGCAGGACAAGGAGGAAAGAGAAAACTGAATTTTGCAAAGGGAAGCCACAGGTTAACCCTAAAATGCCCAAACTCCAATGGTATTGAGCCAAAGGTGTGGCATGACAAACATGATTGTAGATGGACACTTGCAGTGAACTTGTTGTTATTGCTAATGGTAAATTTTGTAATAAATGTGTTGCTATTGCCACAAGCTGTAAAAATGTACAATGTGCCTAATCTTTTGGAAAATCCCTGGAACGTGTTAAAAGGAATACATGAGAACACAAGTTATGTTAAAAGGCCTTGTTACACTGATGTTTCACAGTTAATGCCTGTAAACAATATTGGAACTTTTCACAGGGAAAAAGAAATTCCAGACCTAATGTGCTGTGTGAAAAGGAAGACTGAGGCACACAACCATATTGCTTTCATGGCTAAATGCCAAGATTCCTGTACTAAGAAGAACATTAATATCTGCATTTATTTGACGTTAATTGGGTTCCAAACATTTGCCAGAGCTTGTATAAATAAAGTAGCTGTTTGCTTTAGCTCTTGGCAAGATCACATGAGACATACAGGAACCATGCTGCAAGAGCAGATCTAATCCACTATTGTTCTAACTAAGTTTTACCTTGAGTTTGTAAAGAGATTCAATCATGTTGTTGAACATGATTTGGATAAACCATTTCAGTTATACACTGGTATGGCCTCTAACCCAATATTAGCTGTAGTGAGACAGACCCAAGGATGGGGAGCTCTTGGGATGCAGTCAGTGATGTTTGTGTCATCCCTTCCTGCATCAATTTTGCGTTGGGGGTGTGATGTTATTGATATAATCTGGGACCATATAGATCATTGTTGCAACCAAGGTCCTGTAGTGGCACCAAAATCTTGTATAAAGGGGGTCAAATGGGGTGTCTTAGACAAGGTTATGGTTTACTGGTTATGATTATGCTGTCTATATATGTGTGTATCAATTTTGTAGTTGAAGTTATGAATATTGGCTCTATACTGTCTGTATTTCAAACTTATGCTATGCTGCTGGGTGACATCCCAGACAAGCTGGTGTTAGCTCTGCCTAGCCTGCTTGATGGCCCATTAAGGACCATCAGCTATACAATGGACCCATTGAAAGAAGGCAAATATGCCTTGAGACTCAGCAAAGTATGCAGGGACTGGCCCATGTGACTCCAGGCTCCATTTTGCTGTAATTTTCCACAGTAAGAACAAAGAGGTGTTCTTACACCTGGAAAAGACTATATAAAGCTGATGCCTCATCTCCATCTGGTCTTCAATCCTGCTTCATACCTCTGGAGGAACTTTGCTACAAGCTGAAGCTTTGAACAAAGGACTGAGGACCCATCCTAGCGGGGGATGTATTCCAGAGACTTGATTTGAACCTGCAGTTTATTCTATCGCTGCTGCAAGCCTGAACCAAGAACTTTGCCATTATTGTATGTAATTGATTCCATTTAACCAATTCTAACTCTCATCTCTATCTTTTTCCCTTTATGAATAAACCTTTAGATTTTAGATTCTAAAGGATTGGCAACAGCGTGATTTGTGGGAAAGATCTGAGTTGTATATTGACCTGGGTCTGGGGCTTGGTCCTTTGGGATTGAGAGAACCTTTTTTGTGTATATGGGGATATTGGTTTTCATAACCATTTGTCCCCATAACGAGTGGCACTGGTGGTGATACTGGGAAACTGGAGTGTCTAGGAGATTGCTTGTGAGACTTGCGGTTAGCCAGTGGGGTGAGACCGAAGTCCTCTCAGTCTGGCTGGTTTGGTTTGCCTTAGAGGTGGAAAAACCCCAGCCGTGGGCTGTAACTGCCCTGTTTGAGCAATTTGTCCTGAGTTGGCCCTCTCAGTTGGGTTCCGCCAGAACTACATCGTCACAGTGGCGTAGTCGGCAGGATCCACAGAACCAGGTCAATTAAGCTTTGGGTCAGAACCCCACGCTATCCAAATTTGAATTTTGGGATTAGAGTTTTGTTGGTTAAAGAGCTGCTGCAATGGCTGAGCAAAGAGCATATGAGGGACTTGGCAAAAAAGCCATGGAAAATTTGTGTTCAGAAAAGAGGATAATCTTTAGAAAGAAAGCTACAAAGGAAGAACTGAGAAATCTGTTAATGGCCAGTGATCAGGGGGCAAGAGCACAGCCCTTACCTGAGGCTGCAGAAGATGCAGAAAAAATTAGGATGCAAAAGGTGACAAGTAAACTGCAATTTGAGCATGAACAGAAGCTAGCAGATCTTCGATTGCTGGAGAAGCAAAAAATAGCAGAGTTAGAAAGAGAGAGAGAGAAAGAGGCTGCTGAGAGAGAGAAGGAGGCTGCTGAGAGAGAAAAAGAAGCCGATCAAAGAAAGAAGGAGGCTGATGAGAGAGAAGAGAGAGCTCGTAAGGGGCATCTAGAGCTGCTCGCTGCTGAA
>NW_020692867.1:2530-6814 GCF_002925995.2 Terrapene triunguis
GATGAGAGAGAAGAGAGAGCTCGTAAGGGGCGTCTAGAGCTGCTCGCTGCTGAACAGGAGACTCACAAGATGGAACAGGAGACGGCCAGACTTCAGCTCCAAGTAATGGAAGAGCGGAGAAAGTCATTCCCACCTGGTACTCCACTTCCCCCCCGCCATGAGAAAAACTGGGAAAGGATGTGTCCCATTTACAATGATACTGAGGATATAGAGGAGTTTTTGTCTACCTTTGAACGCCTCTGCAATCTGTACCAGATCCCCGAGGGTCAGCGAATGCCTGTCCTGCTGACCAGACTGACTGGAAAAGCCAGGGAGGTATTTAATGAATTGGGGGAACAAGAAGCCTTGGATTATGAGCGGTTTAAGGATTCTGTGTTAAGGAGGTTCAAGGTTACTCCTGAATCTTACAGAGTTAAGTTTAGAAAGTTTAAGATGTCTAATGATTGTACTTTTGTAGAATGTGCTCATAAGCTGATGGGTTTTGTTAAAAAGTGGGTTATGGGAGCCAAGGCGCATGGGAGTTTTGAAAAACTGCTGGATTTAATAACTTTGGAACGGTTCTTAGACATTGTGCCTGACAATGTGAGAGCAGCTGTGTGTGATAGGGACCCTGAGTCAGTCCTACGGGCTGCAGAGATTGCGGATGCCCATACCCAAAACAGGGCTCGAGAAGGGTGTAAAACCCCGGGGAAAACTAATCACCATTCTCCCCAGTTCAAGAGGAGGGAAGGATTTAAAAGTAAACCTGACTCTTCTAAAGGAGTTCAAGGGGGCCCGGAGGGTAGGAACTCACATCCCAGGTCGGAACAGGTTACATGCTATCACTGTGGCATGCTGGGCCACATGAGACCAGACTGCCCGACACTGAAGGGCAGCCCAAAACCAGGAACCCCAAATGCCACAGCCAATGCTAACCCTGTTGTTATAAACTCACAGGCAAGCTACACAGAGCCCAGCATTGGTGCCTTGTGGGCAAATGCTGTTTCTGTGGTCTCTGAAAACTTTGACCTTAAAACTCACATTAAAGCTAAGTATGGGAACAATAACGCAGAGTTTATTAGCAGTGCAGAAGTGAATGGAGTAAGGTGTATGGCATGGAGGGACACTGCAGCTGATATCACTTTGGTTAAAACAAGTCTTGTCAGGAAGGAAGATTATTTGCCAGGTGAAGATGTGACTGTTGTAGCCTTTTCTGAGTATTTTGTCAGGGTGCCTTTGGCTAAAATCCACCTGAAATGGAAGGGATTTGAGGGCACCATGGTTGTGGGAGTAAAAGATGCAATCCCTAAGGATATTATGATTGGAAATGATATTAAAGCTATGGTCAGTCAAGTTAACACAAACCAGGCACAGGAGAGGATTGATCCTAAGGTTGTGCCTATGGAGGGTTTCTCCAAAAGTTTGTCTTTGGAAAGTAGCTGTTTGGCTGTGAAGGAAGTTTCTGAATGTCTATCTAATGTCTCAGAAGTAAAACTGGAATTAGATCAAGCGAAGGGAGAGGAGAACAAGGAGATTTTGAATGAGCCTAGGCAGTCTTGTGAGCTGATGGCTTTATCTAGTCAGCAGTTTGGGAAGGCAAGGAGAGTGGAAGATAAGTGTCCCCATACCTTACCTGTTCCCTGTGTGAAGAATAGTGACAGTGAAGGAAATGTGCCTGTATCTGTCAGGGGTATTGACTTGCCTATGGAGGAAGCTACCCCAGTTTCCAAGCAGTTGTCTGTGAACAGCCCGGTGTGCTGGGACAAGGGAAATGAAATCCCAAACGGTGTGTCTAGTAAAGGTAAATGTGTCTCCAACTCTTTTTTGTCTGTGGAGCAGACCGAAGGTGCCTTTCAGCCTGTGATGGTTGACAGTAATTCAGTTGTCTCAGATTTGGTTCTGGATTCAACTAAAGCCCAGGAAGGGAATGGCCCTAAATTTGTGTCTGCTGGGGAGAATGGCACTGTAACTAGGTTGCATCCAGTTAGTGTCTTAGCAAAATCCCAGGGACCAGACAATTCGGGTGCTTGTATTTTGCCTGTTGCTCATGTGTGGTTGGAGAAGGGTGTAACAACTCTGTCTAATCAGGGTGATACCCTAGCCAGGGCACAAGGAGAGCAGAAAGGTAATTTGGTTGTGGTACCTACGGACAGTTTAACAACTTGTAGCAAAAAGGACAAAATTCCTAAGCTTGTGTGTGGCAAAGGAAAGGAGAATGCTTCTGACCTTTCATCTAATGAGTCTATGGGTTTGCCTGAAAGGGGATTGTGTAGAAATCTGCCTGATGGGCCAAAGGTGATCCTGAATGTAAGACAGGCCCAGACAGAGTCTGTTGTTGCTCAGGAAAGTGTTCCTTTAGAGCAAGCCCTAGGTGAAGAGGGTAAGGGCAAAATTTCTGTGAGGGGTGATTTGCTGCTTAGAAAAGCTCCTGGGGAAAAGAATCCTCATGGTAATCTGTGCAAGCAGTTCCCTGCAACTGAAGGGTGTGAGAGTGATTTAATCAAGGAAGTTTCAGTTCCTAACAGCCAGAAGTTGTCTGTTGTGAATGGATCCACTGACTTTCCTTTTAAAAGATCCAGTGTGGGTAGCTTTAAGAAGGTCTCAGATGGAGTAGGAGCTGTTAAGAAAGTTGAGCAGCCCTATGACCAAGTGGCTGTGTGGGGCCAACTTGTTGGGGAGACAATGGTGTTGGAACAGGAATGTCTCCTTTCTGATTCTTTAAATGAGCAGTTTGTGCTTCAGAGTCTGAGGACAGATTTGGTTACTGATGTGTCAGAGCAGAGCAGTTTTATGGCTGAATGCTTGAGGATGCAGGGGAGAGCAAGCAAACTCTCACCGTCAGACTATTTAGATTTGTGTGGTATCTCTGTAAGACAGAGTCCAGCCTTGGAAATGATAGCAGTTACGAATATGAAAACTGGTGGACTGGCTCTGGTCTGGGGTAGTGCAAATTACTTGCCTGGCGGGGAGAGGAAGGACTTGCTAATAGCTGTTAGCACAGAGAGCCCACCCCATCAGCCAGTGAATTCTGTTAATCAAGAGACATCAGGGTTTGATCCTGCAGGACAAGGAGGAAAGAGAAAACTGAATTTTGCAAAGGGAAGCCACAGGTTAACCCTAAAATGCCCAAACTCCAATGGTATTGAGCCAAAGGTGTGGCATGACAAACATGATTGTAGATGGACACTTGCAGTGAACTTGTTGTTATTGCTAATGGTAAATTTTGTAATAAATGTGTTGCTATTGCCACAAGCTGTAAAAATGTACAATGTGCCTAATCTTTTGGAAAATCCCTGGAACGTGTTAAAAGGAATACATGAGAACACAAGTTATGTTAAAAGGCCTTGTTACACTGATGTTTCACAGTTAATGCCTGTAAACAATATTGGAACTTTTCACAGGGAAAAAGAAATTCCAGACCTAATGTGCTGTGTGAAAAGGAAGACTGAGGCACACAACCATATTGCTTTCATGGCTAAATGCCAAGATTCCTGTACTAAGAAGAACATTAATATCTGCATTTATTTGACGTTAATTGGGTTCCAAACATTTGCCAGAGCTTGTATAAATAAAGTAGCTGTTTGCTTTAGCTCTTGGCAAGATCACATGAGACATACAGGAACCATGCTGCAAGAGCAGATCTAATCCACTATTGTTCTAACTAAGTTTTACCTTGAGTTTGTAAAGAGATTCAATCATGTTGTTGAACATGATTTGGATAAACCATTTCAGTTATACACTGGTATGGCCTCTAACCCAATATTAGCTGTAGTGAGACAGACCCAAGGATGGGGAGCTCTTGGGATGCAGTCAGTGATGTTTGTGTCATCCCTTCCTGCATCAATTTTGCGTTGGGGGTGTGATGTTATTGATATAATCTGGGACCATATAGATCATTGTTGCAACCAAGGTCCTGTAGTGGCACCAAAATCTTGTATAAAGGGGGTCAAATGGGGTGTCTTAGACAAGGTTATGGTTTACTGGTTATGATTATGCTGTCTATATATGTGTGTATCAATTTTGTAGTTGAAGTTATGAATATTGGCTCTATACTGTCTGTATTTCAAACTTATGCTATGCTGCTGGGTGACATCCCAGACAAGCTGGTGTTAGCTCTGCCTAGCCTGCTTGATGGCCCATTAAGGACCATCAGCTATACAATGGACCCATTGAAAGAAGGCAAATATGCCTTGAGACTCAGCAAAGTATGCAGGGACTGGCCCATGTGACTCCAGGCTCCATTTTGCTGTAATTTTCCACAGTAAGAACAAAGAGGTGTTCTTACACCTGGAAAAGACTATATAA
>NW_020692868.1:0-3546 GCF_002925995.2 Terrapene triunguis
GAGAAGCGAGTGGCGATAGCCCTGTGGAAGCTTGCAACGCCAGACAGCTACCGGTCAGTCGGGAATCAATTTGGAGTGGGCAAATCTACTGTGGGGGCTGCTGTGATCCAAGTTGCCAGGGCAATGAGAGACCTGGTGATATCAAGGGTAGTGACTCTGGGAAACGTGCAGACCATAGTGGATGGCTTTGCTGCAATGGGATTCCCAAACTGTGGTGGGGCCATAGACGGAACCCATATCCCTATCTTGGCACCGGCGCACCAAGCCGCCGACTACATAAACCGCAAGGGGTACTTTTCAATGCTGCTGCAAGCCCTGGTGGATCACAAGGGACGTTTCACCGACATCAACGTGGGCTGGCCGGGAAGGGTACATGATGCTCGCGTCTTCAGGCAGTCTCTTCTGTTTCGAAAGCTGGAGGAAGGGACTTTCTTCCCGGACCAGAAAATAACCATTGGGGATGTTGAAATGCCTATCGTGATCCTTGGGGACCCAGCCTACCCCTTAATGCCATGGCTCATGAAGCCATACACAGGCAGCCTGGACAGCAGTCAGGACCTGTTCAACTACAGGCTGAGCAAGTGCCGAATGGTGGTGGAATGTGCATTTGGCCGTTTAAAAGCGCGCTGGCGCAGCTTACTGACTCGCTCAGACCTTAGCGAAAAGAATCTCCCCATTGTTATTGCTGCTTGCTGTGCGCTCCACAATATATGTGAAAGTAAGGGGGAGACATTTATGGCGGGGTGGGAGGTTGAGGCAAATCGCCTGGCCGCTGATTACGCGCAGCCAGACACCAGGGCGGTTAGAGGAGCACAGCAGGGCGCGGTGCGCATCAGAGAAGCGTTGAAAACCAGTCTTGTGACTGGCCAGGCTACGGAGTGAAACTTCTGTTTGTTGCTCCTTGATGAACCCTCTGCCCCTCCCCCACCACCCTGTTAACTCTACTTCCCTGCAAACCAACCACCCCACCCTCCCCTACTACCCTCCCCCCTTCGAGCACCACTTGCAGAGGCAATAAAGTCATTGTTGCTTCACATTCATGCATTCTTTATTAATTCAGCACACAACTAGGGGGATAATTGGAAAGGTAGCCCGGGATGGGTGGGGGAGGAGGGAAGGAAAAGGACACACTCCAATTTAAAACTTTAAAACTTATTGCTATGGAAATCATCTAGGGTGGAGTGAGTGGGTGGCCGAAGGCCCCCCCACCGTGTTCTTGGGCGTCTGGGTGAGGAGGCAATGGGACTTGGGGAGGAGGGCTGCTGGTTACAGAGGGGCTGTAGCGGCGTTCTCTGCTCCTGCTGCCTTTCCTGCAGCTCAACCATACGCAGGAGCATATCACTTTGATGCTCCAGCAGCCGGAGCATCGACTCTTGCTTTCTGATTACAAGTTGACGCCACCTCTCCTCTTCAGCCCGCGTTTCAGCACGCAACTTCTCCTCTTCAGCCCGCGATTCAGCACGCCACCTCTCCTCTCGCTCATATTGGGCTTTTTTAAAATCAGTCATTGACTGCCTCCACGCATTCAGCTGTGCTCTGTCAGCGTGGGAGGCAGTCTGAAGTTCAGTAAACATTTCGTCACGCGTCCTTCGCTTCCTTCTTCGAATATTCACTAGCCTCTGCGAAGGAGTAAGATTTGCAGCTGGTGGAGAAGGGAGAGGTTGTTAAAAAAGATACATTTTAGAGAACAATGGGTAGACTCTTTCACGTTAGATTTTGCTGTTCACAACATCACACAGCACATGTGCTTTCGTTACAAGGTCGCATTTTTCCTCTTATATTGAGAGTCTCCTGGTTTGGTGTGAGAGATCACTCACGCAGTGCCAGGACACAGATTTCAGCTTGCAGGCAGCCATGGTAAGACATATAGTCTTTGGGCTTTTTTAACCTTCTTAACATGTGGGGATGGTTTCAAACAGTTCTGCCCTCATTTCCCATACCAAGCACCCGTGCCATTTAAAATGGGTTTGCAATGTAAAAGGAGGGGCTGCGATTTCAGGTTTAACATGCAGCACAAACCCAACTAACTCCCCTCCCCCTCACACCCAATTCTCTGGGATGGTCACTTCACCCACCCCTCCCCCCCACCGCGTGGTTAACAGCGGGGAATATTTCTGTTCAGCAGAGCAGGAAGGGGCACCTCTGAATGTCCCCTTAATAAAATTGCCCCATTTCAACCAGGTGACCGTGAATGATATCACTCTCCTGAGGATAACAAAGAGCGATAAGGAATGGATGTTGTCTGCATGCCAGCAAACACCGGGACCATACGCTGCCATGCTTTGTTATGCAATGATTCCAGACTACGTGCTACTGGCCTGGCGTGGTAAAGTGTCCTACCATGGCGGACGGGATAAGGCAGCCCTCCCCAGAAACCTTTTGCAAAGGCTTTGGGAGTACATGAAGGAGAGCTTTCTGGAGATGTCCCTGGAGGATTTCCGCTCCATCCCCATACACGTTAACAGACTTTTCCAGTAGCTGTACTGGCCGCGATTGCCAGGGCAAATTAATCATTAATCATTAAACACGCTTGTTTTTAAACCATGTGTAATTTTTGCAAATGTACACTCACCAGAGGTCCCCTGTGTGCCCTCAGGGTCTTGGGTCAGTTCGGGGGTTACTGTTTCCAGGTCCAGGGTGACAAACATATCCTGGCTGTTGGGGTAACTGGTTTCTCCGCTTCCTTGCTGCTGTGAGCTATCTATGTTCTCTCCATCCTCATCTTCCTCGTCCGCCGAACCCGCTTCCCCGTTTGCAGAGAGGGACTCATAGAACACGCTTGGGCTAGTGGTGGCTGCACGCCCTAGAATGGCATGCAGCTCCGCGTAGTAGCGGCATGTTTGCGGCTCTGCCCCGGACCTTCCGTTTGCGTCTCTGACTTTGTGGTAGGCTTGCCTTAGCTCCTTAATTTTCACGCGGCACTGCCGCGCGTCCCTGTTATGGCCTCTGTCCTTCATGGCCTTGGAGATCTTTTCTAATGTTTTGCCGTTTCTTTTACTGTTTCGGAGTTCGGCGAGCACTGCTTCATCACCCCAGATGGCGATCAGATCCTGTACCTCCCGTTCGGTCCAGGCTGGAGCTCTTCTGCGATCCTGGGACTGGGACTGGGACTCCATCATGGTTACCTGTGCTGATGGGCTCTGCATGGTCACCTGTGCTCTCCACGCTGAGCAAACAGGAAATGAAATTCAAACGTTCGCGGGGCTTTTCCTGTCTACCTGGCCAGTGCATCTGAGATGAGAGTGCTGTCCAGAGCGGTCACAATGAAGCACTGTGGGATAGCTCCCGGAGGCCAGTAATGTCGAATTCCGTCCACACTAACCCAATTCCGACCCCCTAAGGCCGATTTTATCGCTAATCCCCTTGTCGAGGTGGTGTTAGGAAACCGGTTTAAAGGGCCCTTTAAGTCGACAGAAAGGGCTTCGTAGTGTAAACGTGTCCAGGCTTAAGTCGATTTAACGCGGCTAAAGTCGACCTAAACTCGTAGTGTAGACCAGGCCATACTGAGACAGTGGGATGATCAGCGAGTTACCTTAAGTGCCAATA
>NW_020692869.1:0-8510 GCF_002925995.2 Terrapene triunguis
GGACCAGAACTAAGCTGGTAGTTAAGCTTAGAAGTCCTCATGCAGGCCCCCACACTTGTACCCTAAAGTTCAAAGTGGGGATACAGCCTTGACATGGTGGCAGAGCAGTGGAGATCGTTTTAAACCCAAAAGCCAATAAGATTTTTTTTTCCTTCTAGCTGCTTGGAAAGCAGAGCTGAAGGTAGATGCATATCTTATCTCTCCTTGCCTGAAGGCAGAGGTGTTAAGTTTTTTTTAACAAGAGCCTTTGTTAAGAGAAGGGTTCAATTAATGAGCAAACTTTGACTGGTAAAAGGAATTTACAAGCTGAATTGGTTTTTTTTCTTTTTACATCCTCCGGAGTAGCTAGTTAGAAAGTCTCTGTTAACTCAGCAGCAGCCAGAGCTGAGTACATCCCAGTTTCAGTCAACTGCAGAGGGGTGTGACCCAGCACAAGAAAACAGGAAAATGACTACCTAAGAAGAGAAAGCCAAAGAGGGGGCCCACAAGAGAGAGATGGAGCTGAAAGAAAAAGAGATAGAGCTGAGAGACAGAGAAGAGAAAGCCAAAGAGGGGGCCCACAAGAGAACTATGGAGCTGGAAAAAGCCAAAGAGGAGGTGAGAGAAAAAGAGATGGAGGAGAGAGAAAAAGAAAGGAAGCATGAACTGGAAGTAGCAAGGGCTAGGCAGGATGCACCAGCCCATCCTAGCAACTCCTCTCCAGGTACCACTTCCCATCCCAGAAAATTTCCCACCTACAAGGCAGGCGATGATACTGAGGCCTTCTTAGAAAATTCTGAAAGGGCCTGCCTTGGATACAGCATCACTCCAACCCAGTACATGGTAGAGCTGAGGCCACAGCTCAGTGGACCCTTAGCAGAGGTGGCGGCTGAAATGCCTAAGGAACACATGAACAGTTATGAACTTTTTAAAAACAAGGCCAGAATCAGAATGGGGCTAACACCTGAGCATGCCCGTCGGCGGTTCAGAGCCCTAAGGTGGAAACCCAATGTGTCATTTACCCGACATGCCTACCACATTGGGAAAAATTGGGATGCCTGGATATCAGGAGCAAATGTTAAATCTACGGAAGAGTTGCCCTTCCTAATGCAAATGGAGCAGTTTTTAGAGGATGTTCCTGAGGAAATAGAAAGGTACATCCTAGATGGGAAGCCCAAAACTGTAACCGAGGCGGGGGAGATTGGACCCAAATGGGTGGAGGTGACAGAAAAGAAAAAAAGTTAGTAGCAGTTGGAGCGAATATCAGAAGGGGCAAGCCGAAACAAAACCTTATCACCGGGGACAACCCAAGGCCCCACCCACATCCCAAGGGAAATCCCAGACGCCTTCTCACCCCACCACACCAGTCTCCATCAACCAACATCGCCCCGGTGATACCTTAGCAGGGCGATGTTTTAAATGTAACGAACTGGGGCATATAAAGGCTCACTGCCCCAAGAACCCCAACCGATTACAGTTCATTACACCCCAATCACACCAAAGATCCCCAGACCCAGATGCCTCTCTCATACCCTCGGAGCGAAGGGAAACCTTGAGAGTGGGCGGAAAGAAGGTTATCGCTTGGAGGGACACTGGGGCACAAGTGTCAACTATCCACCAATCCCTAGTGGACCCCAAACTCATCAACCCAGAGGCTACAGTGACAATTCAACCCTTCGTGTCACAGTCTGTAACCTTGCCTACAGCCAAGTTGCATGTCCAGTACAAGGGCTGGTCAGGAATGTGGACTTTTGCAGTCTATGGCAATTATCCCATCCCCATGCTGCTGGGGGAAGACTTGGCCAACCATGTGAAGCTAGCCAAGAGGGTGGGAATAGTCACCCGCAGCCAGGCTAAGCAAGCTTTCACCCCCATCCCTGTTCCTGAGCCGTCCACCAGGGCCCCGTCTGTGTTACCGGAGACCCAAACAAAGGTGGTGGAACCGGATCCCCTGCCAACGACTGCAACAGCCGTAGTGGATCCAATCCCAGAGACCCAGCCAAAGCCAGTCCCAGAACCGGAACTGGCAACGCAGCCAGCACCAGAACCATTGCCAGCACTGAGTCCAGTGTTTGCAAACCCGTCTACAACTCCAATGCCAGAGGGCACCAGCGAGCCTGAACTGGCGGAAGCAGCAGATAACCCTACCCAAGAGGCTCAGCCAGATCCTGAGATACCACATAGTGCACCAGCGGACAGCGGTTCACAGTCAATGGAAACAGCCCCAGCACCTGCATCGCTTCCAGAGGGACCAAGCCCCAGTCCATAGTCCAAGGAGGAACTGATGTCTCCAGCATCAAGGGAACAGTTCCAGGCCGAGCAGGAAGCAGATGACAGCCTTCAGAAAGCTTGGGCGGCGGCGCGGAGCACCCCACCGCCTCTCTGCTCTTCTAACCGATCCCGGTTTGTTGTAGAACAAGGACTTTTATACAAGGAGACTCTTTCTGGTGGGCACCAGGAAGACTGGCATCCTCAAAGACAGTTGGTAGTTCCCACTAAGTATCGGGTAAAGCTCTTGAGCTTAGCCCATGATCATCCCAGTGGCCATTCTGGGGTGAACAGAACCAAAGACCGGTTGGGGAAGTCCTTCCACTGGGAGGGAATGGGCAAGGACGTTGCTAATTATGTCCGGTCTTGTGAGGTGTGCCAACGAGTGGGAAAGCCCCAAGACCAGGTTAAAGCCCCTCTCCAGCCACTACCCATAATTGAGGTCCCATTTCAGCGAGTAGCTGTGGATATTCTGGGTCCTTTCCCAAAGAAGACACCCAGAGGAAAGCAGTACGTACTGACTTTCATGGATTTTGCTACCCGATGGCCGAAAGCTGTACCCTTAAGCAACACCAGGGCTAAAAGTGTGTGCCAGGCATTAGCAGACATTTTTGCCAGGGTAGGGTGGCCCTCCGACATCCTTACAGATTCGGGAACTAATTTCCTGGCAGGGAACATGAAAAACCTGTGGGAAGCTCATGGGGTGAATCACTTGGTTGCCACCCCTCATCAACATCAAACCAATGGTCTGGTGGAGAGGTTTAATGGAACTTTGGGGGCCATGATACGTAAATTCGTAAATGAACACTCCAATGATTGGGACCTAGTGTTGCAGCAGTTGCTTTTTGCCTACAGGGCTGTACCACATCCCAGTTTAGGGTTTTCACCATTTGAACTTGTGTATGGCCGTGAGGTTAAGGGGCCATTACAGTTGGTGAAGCGGCAATGGGAGGGGTTTACGCCTTCTCCAGGAACTAACATTCTAGACTTTGTAAGCAACCTACAAAGCACCCTCCGACACTCTTTAGCCCTTGCTAAAGAAAACCTAAAGGATGCTCAGGAAGAGCAACATGCCTGGTATGATAAACATTCCAGAGAACGGTCCTTCAAAGTAGGAGACCAAGTCATGGTCTTAAAGGCGCTCCAGGCCCATAAAATGGAAGCGTCGTGGGAAGGACCATTCACGGTCCAGGAGCGCCTAGGAGCTGTTAACTATCTCATAGCCTCCCCCACCTCCAACATAAAGCCTAAGGTATACCATGTTAATTCTCTTAAGCCCTTTTATTCCAGAGAATTAAACATTTGCCAGTTTACAGCCCAGGAAACAGATGACGCGGAGTGGCCTGAAGGTGTCTACTTCGAAGGAAAAAGGAATGGTGGCGTGGAAGAGGTGAACCTCTCCACGACCCTTGGTCGTCTGCAGCGACAGCAGATCAAGGAGCTGTGCACAAGCTTTGCACCGATTTTCTCAGCCACTCCAGGACGGACCGAACGGGCATACCACTCCATTGACACAGGTAATGCTCACCCAATTAGAACCCCACCCTACCGGGAGTCACCTCATGCCCAAACTGCTATACAAAGGGAGATCCAGGACATGCTACAGATGGGTATAATCCGCCCCTCTAATAGTGCATGGGCATCTCCAGTGGTTCTAGTTCCCAAACCAGATGGGGAAATATGCTTTTGCGTGGACTACCGTAAGCTAAATGCTGTAACTCGTCCTGACAACTATCCAATGCCACACACAGATGAGCTATTGGAGAAATTGGGACATGCCCAATTCATCTCTACTTTAGACTTAACAAAAGGGTACTGGCAAGTACCACTAGATGAACCCGCTAAGGAAAGGTCAGCCTTCGTCACCCAGGCAGGGGTGTATGAATTCAATGTACTCCCTTTCGGGTTGCGAAATGCACCCGCCACCTTCCAAAGACTTGTAGATGGTCTCCTAGCGGGATTGGGAGAATCTGCAGTTGCCTACCTCGATGATGTGGCCATTTTTTCTGATTCATGGACAGAACACCTGGAGCACCTGGAAAAAGTCTTCGAGCGCATCCGGCAGGCAGGACTAACTGTTAAGGCTAAAAAGTGTCAAATAGGCCAAAACAGAGTGACGTACCTGGGGCACCAGGTGGGTCAAGGAACTATCAATCCCCTACAGGCCAAAGTGGATGCTATCCAAAAGTGGCCAGTTCCAAAGTCAAAGAAACAGGTCCAATCCTTCTTAGGCTTGGCCGGATATTATAGGCGATTTGTACCACACTACAGCCAAATTGCCGCCCCGCTGAGGTACATGTGTCTTATTAACGCTGTTTTCTCCTAGAACTCCAGGCAGAAATCACAGCCAGTGTGGAACCGAACGTCCAACACTATCTGTGATTTGGGGAGCGTGTCATAACTATAAAGGGAAGGGTAACAGCTCTCCTGTGTACAGTACTATAAAATCCCTCCTGGCCAGAGACTCCAAAATCCTTTTACCTGTAAAGGGTTAAGAAGCTCGGGTAACCTGGCTGACACCTGAGCCAAAGGACCAATAAGGGGACAAGATACTTTCAAATCTTGGGGGGGAGGGGAAGGCTTTTGTTTGTGCTCTTTGTTTAAGGGGTTGTTCGCTCTTGGGACTGAGAGGGACCAGACATCAATCCAGGTTCTCCCCATCTTTCTAAACAAGTCTCTCATATTTCAAACTTGTAAGTAAAAAGCCAGGCAAGGCGTCTTAGTTTTACTTTGTTTTCTCAACTTGTAAATGTACCTTTTACTAGAGTGTTTATCTTTGTTTGCTGTACTTTGAACCTAAGACAGAGGGGGGTCCTCTGAGCTCTTTAAGTTTGATTACCCTGTAAAGCTATTTTCCATACTGATTTTACAGAGATGATTTTTACCTTTTTCTTTAATTAAAAGTCTTCTTTTTAAGAACCTGACTGATTTTTCCTTGTTTTTAGATCCAAGGAGTTGGATCTGTATTCACCAGGAGTTGGTGAAAGGAAGGAGGGGGGAAGGGTCAATTTCTCCTTGTTTTAAGATCCAAGCGGTTTGGATCTGTATTCACCAGGGAATTGGTGAAAGGTTTCTAAAAGCTTCCCAGGGAAGGGAATGGTGGCAGCGGACCAGAACTAAGCTGGTAGTTAAGCTTAGAAGTCCTCATGCAGGCCCCCACACTTGTACCCTAAAGTTCAAAGTGGGGATACAGCCTTGACATGGTGGCAGAGCAGTGGAGATCGTTTTAAACCCAAAAGCCAATAAGATTTTTTTTTCCTTCTAGCTGCTTGGAAAGCAGAGCTGAAGGTAGATGCATATCTTATCTCTCCTTGCCTGAAGGCAGAGGTGTTAAGTTTTTTTTAACAAGAGCCTTTGTTAAGAGAAGGGTTCAATTAATGAGCAAACTTTGACTGGTAAAAGGAATTTACAAGCTGAATTGGTTTTTTTTCTTTTTACATCCTCCGGAGTAGCTAGTTAGAAAGTCTCTGTTAACTCAGCAGCAGCCAGAGCTGAGTACATCCCAGTTTCAGTCAACTGCAGAGGGGTGTGACCCAGCACAAGAAAACAGGAAAATGACTACCTAAGAAGAGAAAGCCAAAGAGGGGGCCCACAAGAGAGAGATGGAGCTGAAAGAAAAAGAGATAGAGCTGAGAGACAGAGAAGAGAAAGCCAAAGAGGGGGCCCACAAGAGAACTATGGAGCTGGAAAAAGCCAAAGAGGAGGTGAGAGAAAAAGAGATGGAGGAGAGAGAAAAAGAAAGGAAGCATGAACTGGAAGTAGCAAGGGCTAGGCAGGATGCACCAGCCCATCCTAGCAACTCCTCTCCAGGTACCACTTCCCATCCCAGAAAATTTCCCACCTACAAGGCAGGCGATGATACTGAGGCCTTCTTAGAAAATTCTGAAAGGGCCTGCCTTGGATACAGCATCACTCCAACCCAGTACATGGTAGAGCTGAGGCCACAGCTCAGTGGACCCTTAGCAGAGGTGGCGGCTGAAATGCCTAAGGAACACATGAACAGTTATGAACTTTTTAAAAACAAGGCCAGAATCAGAATGGGGCTAACACCTGAGCATGCCCGTCGGCGGTTCAGAGCCCTAAGGTGGAAACCCAATGTGTCATTTACCCGACATGCCTACCACATTGGGAAAAATTGGGATGCCTGGATATCAGGAGCAAATGTTAAATCTACGGAAGAGTTGCCCTTCCTAATGCAAATGGAGCAGTTTTTAGAGGATGTTCCTGAGGAAATAGAAAGGTACATCCTAGATGGGAAGCCCAAAACTGTAACCGAGGCGGGGGAGATTGGACCCAAATGGGTGGAGGTGACAGAAAAGAAAAAAAGTTAGTAGCAGTTGGAGCGAATATCAGAAGGGGCAAGCCGAAACAAAACCTTATCACCGGGGACAACCCAAGGCCCCACCCACATCCCAAGGGAAATCCCAGACGCCTTCTCACCCCACCACACCAGTCTCCATCAACCAACATCGCCCCGGTGATACCTTAGCAGGGCGATGTTTTAAATGTAACGAACTGGGGCATATAAAGGCTCACTGCCCCAAGAACCCCAACCGATTACAGTTCATTACACCCCAATCACACCAAAGATCCCCAGACCCAGATGCCTCTCTCATACCCTCGGAGCGAAGGGAAACCTTGAGAGTGGGCGGAAAGAAGGTTATCGCTTGGAGGGACACTGGGGCACAAGTGTCAACTATCCACCAATCCCTAGTGGACCCCAAACTCATCAACCCAGAGGCTACAGTGACAATTCAACCCTTCGTGTCACAGTCTGTAACCTTGCCTACAGCCAAGTTGCATGTCCAGTACAAGGGCTGGTCAGGAATGTGGACTTTTGCAGTCTATGGCAATTATCCCATCCCCATGCTGCTGGGGGAAGACTTGGCCAACCATGTGAAGCTAGCCAAGAGGGTGGGAATAGTCACCCGCAGCCAGGCTAAGCAAGCTTTCACCCCCATCCCTGTTCCTGAGCCGTCCACCAGGGCCCCGTCTGTGTTACCGGAGACCCAAACAAAGGTGGTGGAACCGGATCCCCTGCCAACGACTGCAACAGCCGTAGTGGATCCAATCCCAGAGACCCAGCCAAAGCCAGTCCCAGAACCGGAACTGGCAACGCAGCCAGCACCAGAACCATTGCCAGCACTGAGTCCAGTGTTTGCAAACCCGTCTACAACTCCAATGCCAGAGGGCACCAGCGAGCCTGAACTGGCGGAAGCAGCAGATAACCCTACCCAAGAGGCTCAGCCAGATCCTGAGATACCACATAGTGCACCAGCGGACAGCGGTTCACAGTCAATGGAAACAGCCCCAGCACCTGCATCGCTTCCAGAGGGACCAAGCCCCAGTCCATAGTCCAAGGAGGAACTGATGTCTCCAGCATCAAGGGAACAGTTCCAGGCCGAGCAGGAAGCAGATGACAGCCTTCAGAAAGCTTGGGCGGCGGCGCGGAGCACCCCACCGCCTCTCTGCTCTTCTAACCGATCCCGGTTTGTTGTAGAACAAGGACTTTTATACAAGGAGACTCTTTCTGGTGGGCACCAGGAAGACTGGCATCCTCAAAGACAGTTGGTAGTTCCCACTAAGTATCGGGTAAAGCTCTTGAGCTTAGCCCATGATCATCCCAGTGGCCATTCTGGGGTGAACAGAACCAAAGACCGGTTGGGGAAGTCCTTCCACTGGGAGGGAATGGGCAAGGACGTTGCTAATTATGTCCGGTCTTGTGAGGTGTGCCAACGAGTGGGAAAGCCCCAAGACCAGGTTAAAGCCCCTCTCCAGCCACTACCCATAATTGAGGTCCCATTTCAGCGAGTAGCTGTGGATATTCTGGGTCCTTTCCCAAAGAAGACACCCAGAGGAAAGCAGTACGTACTGACTTTCATGGATTTTGCTACCCGATGGCCGAAAGCTGTACCCTTAAGCAACACCAGGGCTAAAAGTGTGTGCCAGGCATTAGCAGACATTTTTGCCAGGGTAGGGTGGCCCTCCGACATCCTTACAGATTCGGGAACTAATTTCCTGGCAGGGAACATGAAAAACCTGTGGGAAGCTCATGGGGTGAATCACTTGGTTGCCACCCCTCATCAACATCAAACCAATGGTCTGGTGGAGAGGTTTAATGGAACTTTGGGGGCCATGATACGTAAATTCGTAAATGAACACTCCAATGATTGGGACCTAGTGTTGCAGCAGTTGCTTTTTGCCTACAGGGCTGTACCACATCCCAGTTTAGGGTTTTCACCATTTGAACTTGTGTATGGCCG
>NW_020692870.1:0-7013 GCF_002925995.2 Terrapene triunguis
ACAGCCTTCAAATAGAGAAGGCTAAGCCTATTACAAAAATAAAATGTTCAATGGATACATTTCCAGAAAGCCTTCTGAACCCTGAGTCTGTTAAAATATACCAAACAAAGCACTCAGCAATAAATATTTCCTTCCACTCTCAAAGTCCCAGAGAGGGAAGGAAATGATTGCATTGATCTATAAGAAAATGACTTTTTCACTCTTTCAAAACCAAACCACCACTTTTTGGAGGAGAATTGAAATAAACATTTGTTTACTGAGAGCTTAAAGCAGAAATTGAAAACCGGCCACAAAAAATAAAATCACACTGATGCCATAGCTAATAGCTTTTGCTTGTTTGAATATATAATATTGAAGAAAATTGAAAATATGTACACAGTACATACTGTATGATAAGAACACAGTGTTAAGTGATAAAGAAAGAGCATTAACATATGCAGAAAATTGGGCTCCTTTTTGTAATCCTTATCCAGGCAATCTCCTACTGAAGTAAATGACAGGTTTGTGGGAGTGAGGAGTGCAGCCTCATGTCCATTATAATATAATAAAAGAATTCATCTATTTAAGCATGAGACATTAAAAAAATCCAAAATCAAAATACTGGAAATCTGAAATCCTAAAGAAACAGGATCTCTCAAATTGCAGGAATGAAATCAGGAAGGCCAAATCACACTTGGAGTTGCAGCTAGCAAGAGATGTTAAGAGTAACAAGAAGGGTTTCTTCAGGTATGTTAGCAACAAGAAGAAAGTCAAGGAAAGTGTGGGCCCCTTACTGAATGAGGGAGGCAACCTAATGACCGAGGATGTGGAAAAAGCTAATGTACTCAATGCTTTTTTTGCCTCTGTCTTCACGAACAAGGTCAGCTCCCAGACTGCTGCACTGGGCAGCACAATATGGGGAGAAGGTGACCAGCCCTATGTGGAGAAAGAAGTGCTTCGGGACTATTTAGAAAAACTGGACGTGCACAAGTCCATGGGGCCGGATGCGCTGCATCCGAGGGTGCTAAAGGAGTTGGTGGATGAGATTGCAGAGCCATTAGCCATTATTTTTGAAAACTCATGGTGATCGGGGGAGGTCCCGGATGACTGGAAAAAGGCTAATGTAGTGCCCATCTTTAAAAAAGGGAAGAAGGAGGATCCGGGGAACTACAGGCCAATCAGCCTCACCTCAGTCCCTGGAAAAATCATGGAACAGGTCCTCAAGGAATCAATTTTGAAACACTTAGAGGAGAGGAAAGTGATCAGGAACAGTCAGCATGGATTCACCAAGGGCAAGTCGTGCCTGACTAACCTAATTGCCTTCTATGATGAGATAACTGGCTCTGTGGATGAGGGGAAAGCAGTGGATGTGTTATTCCTTGACTTTAGCAAAGCTTTTGATACAGTCTCCCACAGTATTCTTTCCGCCAAGTTAAAGAAGTATGGGCTGGATGGACTGTAAGGTGGATAGAAAGCTGGCTAGATCGTCGGGTTCAACGGGTAGTGATCAATGGCTCCATGTCTAGTTGGCAGCCGGTTTCAAGCGGAGTGCCCCAAGGGTCGGTCCTGGGGCCGGTTTTGTTTAATATCTTTATTAATGATCTGGAGGATGGTGTGGACTGCACTCTCAGCAAGTTTGCAGATGACACTAAACTAGGAGGCGTGGTAGATACACTAGAGGGTAGGGATCGGATACAGAGGGACCTAGACAAATTAGAGGATTGGGCCAAAAAAAACCTGATGAGGTTCAACAAGGATAAGTGCAGAGTCCTGCACTTAGGACGGAAGAATCCCATGCACTGCTACAGACTAGGGACCGAATGGCTAGGTAGCAGTTCTGCAGAAAAGGACCTAGGGGTCACAGTGGACGAGAAGCTGGATATGAGTCAACAGTGTGCTCTTGTTGCCAAGAAGGCTAATGGCATTTTGGGCTGTATAAGTAGAGGCATTGCCAGTAGATCGAGGGACGTGATCGTTCCCCTTTATTCGACATTGGTGAGGCCTCATCTGGAATACTGTGTCCAGTTTTGGGCCCCACACTACAAGAAGGATGTGTGCAAATTGGAGAGAGTCCAGCGGAGGGCAACAAAAATGATTAGGGGTCTGGAGCACATGACTTATGAGGATAGGCTGAGGGAACTGGGATTGTTTAGTCTCCAGAAGAGAAGAATGAGGGGGGATTTGATAGCAGCCTTCAACTACCTAAAGGGGGGTTCCAAAGAGGATGGAGCTCGGCTGTTCTCAGTGGTGGCAGATGACAGAACAAGGAGCAATGGTCTCAAGTTGCAGTGGGGGAGGTCCAGGTTGGATATTAGGAAGCACTATTTCACTAGGAGGGTGGTGAAGCACTGGAATGCGTTACCTAGGGAGGTGGTGGAGTCTCCTTCCTTGGAGGTTTTTAAGGCCCGGCTTGACAAAGCCCTGGCTGGGATGATTTAGTTGGGAATTGGTCCTGCTTTGAGCAGGGGGTTGGACTAGATGACCTCTTGAGGTCCCTTCCAACCCTGATATTCTATGATTCTATGAAATTCCTAAACCCTGTTTGTAATGTTTGTTAGTTATTAAATAGCTATGATATTAGGATCTATTTGAAGTTCAGATAAAGTGATAGGACTCTACTCATTTCTAAGGAATATACACAATACTGAATATATTCTGAACTGATTAACTTTTTGATAGTTTTGTAAACATGTTTCTATGTAATATTGGTAAGAACTACACTTAGTATTTTTCCATAATGTATTTAGGAAAATAAATAACTACTCCTCTTATGAGAAAATCCATTGCAGAAGCACTATATTTTAATCCTTACACTACCTTATAAGACAAATATTGAGTTTATGCTGAGATTTTAACTGTTACGGAATTTAAAGAGGAGGCAATTTTTTAATTTAATATATCACTTTTTTATTATATGGGCACTTGAATTCCAGTCTCCAAAGTTATCAGGGGCCCACTCTGCATTCTTTTTCTAACCAGACTTCCATTACACGTCAATATAGGATTTGGCTCAGACTGAAAGTATGAAGCAGACATTGTTCCATATCTGTTCTATACGATTCATGTTGTAGATAGAGATTGGAAAGTTCTCTAATTCTTCTGCTGCTAATTCTAACAACAGTCTGCATATAGAATCATAGAATATCAGGGTTGGAAGGGACCTCAGGAGGTCATCTAGTCCAACCCCCTGCTCAAAGCAGGACCAAACCCCAACTAAATCATCCCAGCCAGGGCTTTGTCAAGCCTGACCTTAAAAACCTCTAAGGAAGGAGATTCCACCACCTCCCTAGGTAACCCATTCCAGTGCTTCACCACCCTCCTAGAGAAAAAGTTTTTCCTAATATCCAACCTAAACCTCCCCCACTGCAACTTGAGACCATTACTCCTTGTTCTGTCATCTGGTACCACTGAGAACTGCCTAGATCCATCCTCTTTGGAACCCCTTTTCAGGTAGTTGAAAGCAGCTATCAAATCCCCCCTCATTCTTCTCTTCTGCAGACTAAACAATCCCAGTTCCCTCAGCCTCTCCTCATAAGTCATGTGCTCCAGCCCCCTAATCATTTTTGTTGCCCTCCACTGGACTCTCTCCAATTTTTCCACATCCTTCTTGTAGTGTGGGACCCAAAACTGGACACAGTACTCCAGATGAGGCCTCACCAATGTCAAATAGAGGGGAATGATCACGTCCCTCGATCTGCTGGCAATGCCCCTACTTATACAGCCCAAAATGCCGTTAGCCTTCTTCGCAACAAGGGCTTACTGTCGACTCATATCCAGCTTCTCATCCACTGTAACCCCTAGGTCCTTTTCTGCAGAACTGCTGCCTAGCCATTCAGTCCCTAGTCTGTAGCAGTGCATGAGATTCTTCCGTCCTAAGTGCAGGACTCTGCCCTTGTCCTTGTTGAACCTCATCAGATTTCTTTTGCCCAATCCTCTAATTTGTCTAGGTCCCTACACTCCAGCGTATCTACCACTCCTCCCAGTTTAGTGTCATCTGCAAACTTGCTGAGGGTGTATAATTTTAAATGGTAAACGTATCTTGTTCTGCAGGAAAATAATTTCTTCCATTTGTAGAAAGGTGTTCTCACTTACACTATAGCAACAAGAGAGTTTGTTACAATATTTCAGTCAACCTGTGGTTTAGCCAGCTTGCACCTAGGGTGAAATTCACTCCTCTATAGAGGACCCATGCAAGGCCAAAGCACCATTTAAGTCCCACTTATGCCCTATTGTGAGGTCACTATGGATAATGCAAAATCATGCACATTGGAGGGTGAAAAGATGAAATACTCATATACTTTAATGGGGTCTAAATTAACTGTATCACTTCAGGAAAGGGACTTGGGCTCCACAATAGACAGCTCAGTGAAGACCTCAACTCAATGTGCAGCTGTGGCCAAAAGGACAAACAAGATAGTAAGATGTATAAGGAATGGAAAAATATTGTCAGACCATTATATAAATCAATTGTGTTGCCTCTGGAATATTGTGTGCAATACTGGTCACCCCATCACAAAACTGATATTGCAGAACTGGAGGAGCCTTAGAGGAGGGCAATGAGAATGATTAGGGGCATGGAAAAAGTGCCATTTGAAGAGAGACTGAAAATATTGGGATTGTTTACCCCAGAAAGGAGATGAATAAGAAGGGACATTATAGAAGTATACAAAATTATAAATGATATAGAGTTGGTAGCTCAGAAGCTTCTCTTCTTCCACTCTCATAATACAAGAACATGGGACATTCAAAGAAATTGAAAGATAGCTAGTACAAAACTCATAAAAGGAAATACCTTTTCATACAACACATTATTTGACTTTGAAACTCATTGCCATAGAAGTTGCCAGGTCCAAGAACTTAGCAAGATTCAAAAAGGGGATGAGCATTTATATGAATAACAAGAATATTCAGTGTTATAATAGTTATACTGCTAACAAAAAAAAATAATTTCATGTTTCAGGTCTTAAACCAATCTTTAACTATTAGGGAATAGGATAAAAATCTTCATGTAGAGGTAGACTATGCAATATCAGGTTTCAGAGTAGAAGCTGTGTTAGTCTGTATCCGCAAAAAGAACAGGAGTACTTGTGGGACTTTAGAGACTAACAAATTTATTTGAGCATAAGCTTTCGTGGGCTAAAACCCACTTCATCGGATGCATATATCTTCCTACTGTATTTTCCACTGCATGCATCCGATGAAGTGGGTTTTAGCCTATGAAAGCTTATGCTCAAATAAATTTGTTAGTCTCTAAGGTGCCACAAGTACTCCTATGCAATATCAGTCTACTGTGAGGTTTCTTGCTCTGAATGGTTGGATTGTCCCTTCCTGATATAACCCACTGAAGCACTCATTGGTCTCTCAACACGTTTGCGAACAGGGGCTGCTAACAGGGAGTTTCGCAAGGGAGTTCTCCAGGTGAAGGAGGAGCAATACAGCACCCTTTTGGGGTAAGTGACTGTCTGCAGTGTGTGTTTGTTTGTGTTTGGGGGTTACTTGCTGTGTGCTGAGCTTGTGTTTGTCAGTCTGTTTGGTTGTTTGGTTGTTTGAAGGACCGTGTGCTGTGGCTGGCAGTTGGAAGCTGTGAGCTTCAAAGGAAGGTTTGAAACCTAGAAGCCTCTGGTAATTGGCTGAGCCTTAATCAGTGGGCGGGGCATTCATACAGGCCAGGGCTTTATAAAGCAGCGCACAAGCGACCAGGGAGCTTTTGCGAACAGGGGCTGCTAACAGGGTGTTTCGCAAGGGAGTTTGGAAGGGGAGTGGGAAGGGGCGAGGGTCCCTTGCCGGTTCTATCTGTTTTCCCTTTATTCCCCTTAAAACTTTAAACTTCTTACTTATACAACCCTTTCAGCGGACAGGGGGCTGCAGACGGGAGTTTGACAGAGGGAGGCTTACGATGGTTAGGAAGACCCGCAACACCTGTGCCAGCACTGCTTCTGTCTCCTCCACCTGCGCCTGTAGCCAGACAGAGCGCCTGAGCATGGATGCTTCTACCCAGATCTTGGTGTGGTTTTGCAGAGACTGTAACTTGCAATTTCCACTTACTGATATCCAGGCTGGGGGGACCATCCAATGTGAAAGGTGCCTGCTGGTGGAATCTCTCAGGCAGCAGGTGGGAGAGCTACAGGAGGAGGTGGCTAGGTTGAGAAGCATCCGAATCCACGAGCAATTCCTGGACAGTGTCCATGTGGAGACAGCTGAGGTAGCTGTCCCAGGACACAGGACTGCTGATACACCACTGGTGGAGGAGGAGATGGCTCAGGGTGGACACTGGCAGCTGGTTACTTCTGGCAGCAGGCAGTGCTCCACCCCTGCTCCGAACCCTCCCGCTGTGGTAATAGGTAACCGTTATGCTCTTCTTGATACAGGAAAGAAGGCATCACCCCCTACAGTAAAGAAGGAGAAGTCTTGTACCCCTAAGGCTGGGAGGTCTGCTGCCACCACTGCGAATAGGAAACGTAGGGTAGTGGTGGTCGGAGACTCTCTGCTGAGGGGGACGGAGGCGCCCATCTGTCGCCCTGACATTTCATCTCGGGAGGTATGCTGCCTGCCGGGAGCCCGTATCCGAGACGTTACGGAGGCATTGTCGAGGATTATCCAGCCCTCTGACTACTACCCCATGCTACTCATCCATGTGGGCACAAATGATACTGCGCGGTGTGACACTGAGTGGATCAAGAGTGACTACAGGGCTCTGGGAGTACGGGTGAAGGAGTTTGGAGCGCAGGTGGTATTCTCTTCAATTCTTCCTGTCAAAGGTAGGGGCCCGGGCAGAGACAGATGTATCATGGAGGTGAATGCTTGGCTGCGAAGATGGTGTCGCCAGGAGGGCTTTGGCTTCCTAGACCACGGGATGCTATTTGAGGAAGGACTGCTAGGCAGAGATGGTGTTCACCTTTCGAGGAGGGGAAAGACCCTATTTGGACACAGACTGGCTAACCTAGTGAGGAGGGCTTTAAACTAGGTTCGACGGGGACAGGTGAGCAAAGCCCGCAGGTAAGTGGGGAACATGGAGACCTGGGAGATGGGTCGGA
>NW_020692871.1:0-5310 GCF_002925995.2 Terrapene triunguis
GTCTCTGTACACAGAGAGCTGTTACCCTTCCCTTCATAGTTATGACACGCCCCCCAAATCACAGATAGTGTTGGACGTTCGGTTCCACACTGGCTGTGATTTCTTCCTGGAGTTCTAGGAGAAAACAGAGTTAATAAGACATACTACTGATTATATAAAAACTAACAATGTTTCATTCCAAGAACAATTGTTAACCAGTTAACTCTGGGAAACTTTCCCGGGAGAGTGCATCAGCCACTTTGTTAGAAGCTCCCGAAATGTGTTGTATTTCAAAATCAAAATCTTGGAGAGCTAAACTCCACCGAAGAAGTTTTTTGTTATTTCCCTTGGCGGTATGAAGCCACTGTAGCGCAGCATGGTCTGTTTGTAGTTGGAAACGCCGTCCCCAAACATATGGGCGTAGCTTTTCCAGCGCGTACACAATGGCGTAGCATTCCTTTTCGCTGATTGACCAGTGACTTTCCCTCTCAGACAGTTTTTTGCTGAGAAACACGACAGGATGGAATTCTTGATCCGGTCCTTCCTGCATTAAAACTGCTCCCACGCCTCTCTCGGAAGCATCTGTGGTTACTAGGAACGGTTTGTCAAAGTCTGGGGCCCTTAGCACAGGGTCAGACATGAGTGTTGCCTTAAGCTGGTTAAAGGCCTTTTGACACTCATCAGTCCACTGAACTGCATTTGGCTGTTTCTTTCTGGTTAGGTCTGTCAGCGGGGCGGCGATTTGGCTGTAGTGTGGTACAAATCGCCTATAATATCCGGCCAAGCCTAAGAAGGATTGGACCTGTTTCTTTGACTTTGGAACCGGCCACTTTTGGATAGCATCCACTTTGGCCTGTAGGGGATTTATAGTTCCTTGACCCACCTGGTGCCCCAGGTACGTCACTCTGTTTTGGCCTATTTGACACTTTTTAGCCTTAACAGTTAGTCCTGCCTGTCGGATGCGCTCGAAGACTTTTCCCAGGTGCTCCAGGTGTTCTGTCCATGAATCAGAAAAAATGGCCACATCATCGAGGTAGGCAACTGCAGATTCTCCCAATCTCGCTAAGAGACCATCTACAAGTCTTTGGAAGGTGGCGGGTGCATTTCGCAACCCGAAAGGGAGTACATTGAATTCATACACCCCTGCCTGGGTGACGAAGGCGGACCTTTCCTTAGCGGGTTCATCTAGTGGTACTTGCCAGTACCCTTTGGTTAAGTCTAAAGTAGAGATGAATTGGGCATGTCCCAATTTTTCCAATAGCTCATCTGTGCGTGGCATTGGATAGTTGTCAGGACGAGTTACAGCATTTAGCTTATGGTAGTCCACGCAAAAGCGTATTTCCCCATCTGGTTTGGGAACTAGAACCACTGGAGATGCCCATGCACTGTTAGAGGGGCGGATTATACCCATCTGTAGCATGTCCTGGATCTCCCTTTGTATAGCCGCTTGGGCATGAGGTGACTCCCGGTAGGGTGGGGTTCTAATTGGGTGAGCATTACCTGTGTCAATGGAGTGGTATGCCCGTTCGGTCCGTCCTGGAGTGGCTGAGAAAATCGGTGCAAAGCTTGTGCACAGCTCCTTGATCTGCTGTCGCTGCAGACGTCCCAGGGTCGTGGAGAGGTTCACCTCTTCCACGCCACCATTCCTTGTTCCTTCGTAGTAGACACCTGCAGGCCACTCCGCGTCATCTGTTTCCTGGGCTGTAAACTGGCAAACGTTTAATCCTCTGGAATAAAAGGGCTTAAGAGAATTAACATGGTATACCTTAGGCTTTATGTTGGAGGTGGGGGAGGCTATGAGATAGTTAACAGCTCCTAGGCGCTCCTGGACCGTGAATGGTCCTTCCCACGACGCTTCCATTTTATGGGCCTGGAGCGCCTTTAAGACCATGACTTGGTCTCCTACTTTGAAGGACCGTTCTCTGGAATGTTTATCATACCAGGCCTTTTGCTCTTCCTGAGCATTCCTTAGGTTTTCTTTAGCAAGGGCTAAAGAGTGTCGGAGGGTGTTTTGTAGGTTGCTTACAAAGTCTAGAATGTTAGTTCCTGGAGAAGGCGTAAACCCCTCCCATTGCTGCTTCACCAACTGTAATGGCCCCTTAACCTCGCGGCCATACACAAGTTCAAATGGTGAAAACCCTAAACTGGGATGTGGTACAGCCCTGTAGGCAAAAAGCAACTGCTGCAACACTAGGTCCCAATCATTGGAGTGTTCATTTACGAATTTACGTATCATGGCCCCCAAAGTTCCATTAAACCTCTCCACCAGACCATTGGTTTGATGGTGATGAGGGGTGGCAACCAAGTGATTCACCCCATGAGCTTCCCACAGGGTTTTCATGTTCCCTGCCAGGAAATTAGTTCCCGAATCTGTAAGGATGTCGGAGGGCCAACCTACCCTGGCAAAAATGTCTGCTAATGCCTGGCACACACTTTTAGTCTTGGTGTTGCTTAAGGGTACAGCTTCCGGCCATCGGGTAGCAAAATCCATGAAAGTCAGTACGTACTGCTTTCCTCTGGGTGTCTTCTTTGGGAAAGGACCCAGAATATCCACAGCTACTCGCTGAAATGGGACCTCAATTATGGGTAGTGGCTGGAGAGGGGCTTTAACCTGGTCTTGGGGCTTTCCCACTCGTTGGCACACCTCACAAGACCGGACATAATTAGCAACGTCCTTGCCCATTCCCTCCCAGTGGAAGGACTTCCCCAACCGGTCTTTGGTTCTGTTCACCCCAGAATGGCCACTGGGATGATCATGGGCTAAGCTCAAGAGCTTTACCCGATACTTAGTGGGAACCACCAACTGTCTTTGAGGATGCCAGTCTTCCTGGTGCCCACCAGAAAGAGTTTCCTTGTATAAAAGTCCTTGTTCTACAACAAACCGGGATCGGTTAGAAGAGCTGAGAGGCGGTGGGGTGCTCCGTGCCGCCGCCCAAGCTTTCTGAAGGCTGTCATCTGCTTCCTGCTCGGCCTGGAACTGTTCCCTTGATGCTGGAGACATCAGTTCCTCCTTGGACTGTGGACTGGGGCTTGGTCCCTCTGGAAGCGATGCAGGTGCTGGGGCTGTTTCCACTGACCGTGAACCGCTGTCCGCTGGTGCACTATGTGGTATCTCAGGCTCTGGCTGAGCCTCTTGGGGAGGGTTATCTGCTGCTTCCGCCAGTTCAGGCTCGCTGGTGCCCTCTGGCATTGGAGTTGTAGACTGGTTTGCAAGCGCTGGACTCCGTGCCGGCAATGGTTCTGGTGCTGGTTGCGTTGCCAGTTCCGGTTCCGGGACTGGCTTTGGCTGGGTCTCTGGGCTTGGATCCACTACGGCTGTTGCAGTCGTTGGCAGGGGACCCGGTTCCACCACCTGTGTTTGGGTCTCCGGTAACACAGACGGGGCCCTGGTGGACGGCTCAGGAACAGGGATGGGGGTGGAAGCTTGCTTAGCCTGGCTGCGGGTGACTATTCCCACCCTCTTGGCTAGCTTCACATGGTTGGCCAAGTCTTCCCCCAGCAGCATGGGGATGGGATAATTGTCATAGACTGCAAAAGTCCACATTCCTGCCCAGCCCTTGTACTGGACATGCAACTGGGCTGTAGGCAAGGTTACAGACTGTGACACGAAGGGTTGAATTGTCACTGTAGCCTCCGGGTTGATGAGTTTGGGGTCCACTAGGGATTGGTGGATAGTTGACACTTGTGCCCCAGTGTCCCTCCAAGCGATAACCTTCTTTCCGCCCACTCTCAAGGTTTCCCTTCGCTCCGAGGGTATGAGAGAGGCATCTGGGTCTGGGGATCTTTGGTGTGATTGGGGTGTAATGAACTGTAATCGGTTAGGGTTCTTGGGGCAGTGAGCCTTTATATGCCCCAGTTCATTACATTTAAAACATCGCCCTGCTAAGGTATCACCGGGGCGATGTTGGTTGATGGAGACTGGTGTGGTGGGGTGAGAAGGCATCTGGGGTTTCCCTTGGGATGTGGGTGGGGCCTTGGGTTGTCCCCGGTGGTAAGGTTTTGTTTCGGCTTGCCCCTTCTGATATTCGCTCCAACTGCTACTAGCTTTTTTCTTTTCTGTCACCTCCACCCATTTGGCTCCAATCTCCCCCGCCTCGGTTACAGTTTTGGGCTTCCCATCTAGGATGTACCTTTCTATTTCCTCAGGAACACCCTCTAAAAACTGCTCCATTTGCAATAGGAAGGGCAACTCTTCCGTAGATTTAACATTTGCTCCTGATATCCAGGCATCCCAATTTTTCCCAATGTGGTAGGCATGTCGGGTAAATGACACATCGGGTTTCCACCTTAGGGCTCTGAACCGCCGACGGGCATGCTCAGGTGTTAGCCCCATTCTGATTCTGGCCTTGTTTTTAAAAAGTTCATAACTGTTCATGTGTTCCTTAGGCATTTCAGCCGCCACCTCTGCTAAGGGTCCACTGAGCTGCGGCCTCAGCTCTACCATGTACTGGGGTGGAGGGATGTTGTATCCAAGGCAGGCCCTTTCAAAATTTTCTAAGAAGGCCTCAGTATCATCGCCTGCCTTGTAGGTAGGGAATTTCCTGGGATGGGAAGTGGTACCTGGAGAGGAGTTGTTAGGATGGTCTGATGCACCCTGCCTAGTCCTTGCTGCTTCCAGTTCCATCTCTTTTTCTTTCAGCTCCATCTCTCTCTTGTGGGCCGCCTCTTTGGCTTTCTCTTCTCTGTCTCTCAGCTCTATCTCTTTTTCTTTCAGCTCCATAGCTCTCTTGTGGGCCTCCTCTTTAGCTTTTTCTTCTTTGGTAGTCATTTTCCTGGTTTTCTTGTGCTGGGTCACACCCCTCTGCAGTTGACTGAAATTGGGATGTACTTAGCTCTGGCTGCTGCTGAGTTAACAGAGACTTTCTAACAAGCTACTCCCGAGGATGTAAAAAGAAAAAAAAAAACAATTCAACTTGTAAATTATCTTTACCAGTCAGTCAAAGTTTGCTCCCTTTGAACCTTTCTCTTAACAAAGGACCTCGTTAAAAAAAACTTAACACCTCTGCCTTCAGGCAAGGAGAGATAAGATATGCATCTACCTTCAGCTCTGCTCTCCAAGCAGCTAGAAGGAGAAAAAAAAAATCTCTTACTGGCTTTTGGGTTAAAACGATCTCCACCGCTATGCCACCATGTCAAGGCTGGATCCCCACTTTGAACTTTAGGGTTCAAATGTAGGGGCCTGCATAAAAACTTCTAAGCTTATCTACCAGCTTAGCTTTGGTCCGCTGCCACCATCACAAGAATTCCCTCCCTGGGAAGCCTTGAGAAACCTTTCACCAATTCCCTGGTGAACACAGATCCAAACCCCCTTGGATCTTAAAACAAGGAGAA
>NW_020692872.1:0-5403 GCF_002925995.2 Terrapene triunguis
TAAAATCGAACTATTATCATAGTGTAGACATACCCTTAGGGTATGTAATTCGATTTTACTTAAATCGAATATGTGGAATCGATATTAGAAAGTCGAACGTGTGTATCCACACTAAGGACAGTAATTCGACTTTGTGAGTCCACACTAACGGGGCAAGCGTCGACATTGGAAGCGGTGCACTGTGGGCAGCTATCCCACAGTTCCCGCAGTCCCCACTGCCCATTGGAATTCTGGATCGAGCCCCCAATGCCTGCTGGGGGAAAAAAATGTGTCGAGGGTGGTTTTGGGTAACTGTCATCATCCAACTGTCACTCCCGCCCTCCCTCCGTGAAAGTGCTGGCGGACAATCAGTTCGTGCACTTTTCTGGTGAGTGACAGTGCGGACGCCACAGCACTGCGAGCATGGAGCCCGCTGCGACCATCGCTGCAGTTATGGCCATTGTCAACACCTCACACCTTATCATCCACCTTTTCCAGAGGCAGATGCTGAGAAATCGGGCGAGGAGGCTACGGCAGCGTGGTGAGGACATGAAGTCTGAGAGTGGCACAGACCTGTCACAAAGCACGGGATCCCGCGCCGTGAACATCATGGTGGCAATGAGTCATGTTGATGCTGTGGAACGGCGATTCTGGGCCCGGGAAACAAGCACAGACTGGTGGGACCGCATAGTGCTGCAGGTCTGGGATGAATCACAGTGGCTGCGAAACTTTCGCATGCGGAAGGGAACTTTCCTGGAACTTTGTGAGTTGCTGTCCCCTGCCCTGAAGCGCAAGGACACCCGGATGCGAGCAGCCCTGACTATCCAGAAGCGAGTGGCCATAGCCCTCTGGAAGCTTGCAACGCCAGACAGCTACCGGTCAGTCGCGAACCACTTTGGCGTGGGCAAATCTACCGTGGGGGTTGTTGTGATGCAAGTAGCCAACGCAATCATTGAGCTACTGCTGTCAAAGGTAGTGACCCTTGGAAACGTTCAGGTCATCATAGATGGCTTCGCCGTGATGGGATTCCCAAACTGCGGTGGGGCTATAGATGGAACTCACATCCCTATCCTGGGACCGGACCACCAGGCCAGCCAGTACATTAACCGAAAGGGCTACTTTTCAACGGTGCTGCAAGCACTGGTGGACCATAGGGGACGTTTTACAAACATCAACGTCGGATGGCCGGGCAAGGTTCATGACGCTCGTGTTTTCAGGAACTCTGGTCTGTTTAGACGGCTGCAGGAAGGTATTTACTTCCCGGACCACAAAATAACTGTTGGGGATGTGGAGATGCCTATAGTGATCCTCGGGGACCCAGCCTACCCGCTAATGCCCTGGCTCATGAAGCCCTATACAGGCGCCCTGGACACTGAAAAAGAACTCTTCAACTACCAGCTGAGCAAGTGCAGAATGATGGTGGAGTGTGCTTTTGGACGTCTCAAGGGGAGATGGAGAAGCTTACTGACTCGCTCTGATCTCAGCGAAACCAATATCCCCATTGTTATTGCAGCTTGCTGTGTACTCCACAATCTCTGTGAGAGCAAGGGGGAGACCTTTATGGCGGGGTGGGAGGTTGAGGCAAATAGCCTGGCTGCTGATTACGCCCAGCCAGACAGCCGTGCAATTAGAAGAGCCCAGCGGGACGCGCTGTGTATCCGGGAGGCTTTGAAAGCTAGGTTCCTCAGTGAGCAGGGTAACCTGTGACTATTAACTTTGTTTAAAGAGAAGCTGAACCTGCCCCCGTTTCTTTACCCAGTTTATGTTGATTATCCTCTCCAGCTACATACCCCGTTCACCCCGTCCCCGCCCCTTCCAACACACGTTTAAAAATAAAATACATGGAACTTTGTTAATGAACACCGTTGTCTTTATTACAGGTTTCGCGGTAAAGGGTTGAAACTGGGACGCAGACTGTGGTGGGGAGCGGGCGTAGTGATGGAAAGAACGCTTATAAACTCGAGGAATGACAGGCTCCTGCTCCTACAGTGGTCCGCAGTGCTGGACTGGTTGTTTCAACGGAGCCTGCCACCCCTCCTTTTCGGGACTCTGTGTGTGGGAGCTATGTCACTTTGTGGCGGGGGAGGACGCTGCTGCGTGGCTCTGTGATCCAGGATAAGGACCGCTGCATAAGATCTCTAACCGCCCTCCCCTGCCACAAACTCACATAGCCCCCCCACACACATAACATAAAAAACACCTCCCAGACTGACCAGGGTGCCTAGTGACTGCAATGTGTGTGTGACCTGCTGCTGAACATGCCCCCCTGTCTGTACCCTGGTAAAGGTGACTGTCCTGTCCAATTACCAATCCTCTTCCCCCCCCTTTAAACACACTGTCCTCTAAAAGAACATGATGGAAATAGTAATTAAAATAAACGTATTTTTTATTAGCAACTAAACAGTTAGGGGATGAAACTGGGCCGGGGGCTTGGGTGAGGTGGGAAGGAAAGGACTTATCAAATTTTGGGGAATGAGAGCCTTCTGTTACTGGAGCAGTCTGCAGGGGTGGAGTGACAGTGTTCACGGCCCCTGCCGCCCCTCCTTCTTGGGACTTTGGGTGAGGGGGGTATGGGACTTTGTGGCGGGGGAGGGCGGTTAGAGATAGACTGCAGCGGGGCTCTGTCCTCCTGCCTCCGGTCCTGCAGAACATCCACAAGGCGCCGGAGCATGTCCGTTTGCTCCCTCATTAGTCCAAGCAGCGTTTGAGTCGCCTGCTGGTCTTCCTGACGCCACCTCTCCTCCCGTTCAATGTGTGATCGATGGATTTGGGACATATTCTCCCTCCACTGGGTCTGCTGGGCTGCCTCAGCTCGGGAGCAGCCCATAAGTTCTGAGAACATGTCGTCCCATGTCCTTTTCTTTCTCCATCTAATCTGCGCCAGCCTCTGGAAGGGGGATGCCAGTGTAGGTCGGGAGACAGTCGCAGCTGTGGGATGGGAAAAAGGGAGTGAATTCCTCACAAAGATAATTTTTTGTGAACAATGAACATAGTCTTTCTCTGTGAAGAAGACCATGCACAGCACCTATCACATGCACACTCAGGACAAGGTCGAATTTTCGGCCTTCGAATTCAGTGCCTGGGGTCTTGCACTGGAGATCAGACAAGCGGGGCAGGACAGCGGAATTTGGGTAGCAGGCTGACATGGTAAGCCGTAGACTTTTGGCTGCTTAAAACTTAAATTATAGCAGTGCCCTCCTTTCACATTCAAAGCAATGCTCCTAGCGTTGGCCAGTTCCTGCTGGCGGCAATCCGGCAAGCATGAACTCTGCCCCTGTCCCACCCCCTCGCGGCTGTCCCCGGGAAAGATCCCTGTATGCTGCCCCTCTCCCACCTCCACCGTGTGGCTGTAAACCACCGGTTACAGTTCTGTAAAGGAACAGGCAAGCAGTCCCAACAGTAACATTCCCCTAATTCAAAGCAGGTCACCATGAGCGACATCACTCTGCTGAGGATTTCTGGGACAGAGAAAGACCGCATGCTGCGTGAAAGCCAGCAAAAACCAGGGCCGTATGCCGCCAAGCTCTGCAAGGCAATGATCCCGGAGTACTTGATAGCCTGGCATGGAAAAGTTTCCTACCACGGAGGACCCAATAAGGCCGCTCTCCCCAGGAACCTCATGCAAAGGCTTTCCAATTACCTCCAGGAGAACTTCGTGGAGATGTCCCATGAGGATTTTAGCTCTATCCCCGGACATATAGACCTTATCTTCCAGTAGCTGCACTGGCAAGGACTAAAAAGTAGAGCGCCTAGGGCAAACTAATCATCATAAACCAGACATTGTTTGATTCTTTTGCAGTAGTTGCACTGCCAAGGACTAAAACGTTAAGCGCCTAGGGCAAACTAATCATGAAAAACCCATTGTTAATATTGTTAATATTCCTGTTCTGTTCAAAATAAATGTTTACATGTTTTAAACACTTACCGACTGATCCTTCCCCTGATTCTGGGTACGGGTTAACGCCTAGGGACGGTTGGTAGGGGATCTCTGTGAGGGTGATGAACAGATCCTGGCTGTCGGGGAAATCAGCGTTGTAAGCGCTGTCGACTGCCTCGTCCTCCTCATCTCCTTCCTCATCTTCCCCGTCCGCTAACATCTCCGAGGAAGCGGCCCTCGACAAAATCCCATCCTCAGAGTCCATGGTCAGTGGTGGGGTAGTGGTGGCGGCCGCACCTAAAATGGAATGCAGTGCCTAGTAGAAACGGCATGTCTGGGGCTGGGATCCGGAGCGTCCGTTTGCCTCTTTGGTCTTCTGGTAGCCTTGTCTCAGCTCCTTGATTTTCACCCAGCACTGCGTTGCATCCTGGCTGTATCCTCTCTCTGTCATGGCTTTTGAGATCTTCTCATAGATCTTTGAGTTCCGTCTTTTCGAGCGCAGCTCCGAAAGCACGGACTCATCGCCCCACACAGCGATCAGATCCAAGACTTCCCGATCAGTCCATGCTGGGGCCCTCTTTCTATTCTGAGATTGCATGGCCACCTCTGCTGGAGAGCTCTGCATCGTTGCCAGTGCTGCTGAGCTCGCCACGATGTCCAAACAGGAAATGAGATTCAAACTGCCCAGACAGGAAAAGGAATTCAAATTTTCCCGGGGCTTTTCCTGTGTGGCTGGTCAGAGCATCCGAGCTCGGACTGCTGTCCAGAGCGTCAACAGAGTGGTGCACTGTGGGATAGCTCCCGGAGCTATTAGCGTCGATTTCCGTCCACACCTACCCTAATTCGACATGGCCATGTCGAATTTAGCGCTACTCCCCTCGTTGGGGAGAAGTACAGAAATCGAATTTAAGAGACGTCTATGTCGAACTAAATAGCTTTGTTGTGTGGACGGGTGCAGAGTTAATTCGATTTAACGCTGCTAAATTCGAAAAAACCTCCTAGTGTAGACCAGGCCTAAGGTACAGACCTTGCAAAAAAGAAAAGTCTGACACAACCATAAAGTGCTTCGCCACAGCGAGACCATAACACATATACACAGCACGAATCACCACAGTGCCTTTAGTTAAGAATTGCTCACCTGAAATGCATGTCATTTGAACAGTATTTCTTAGTGTGTTAACACAGCTGAGAGAGCCCTTTAGTTAATGAGGCTTAATTGCGCATCACTGGCTGAACATTGGAGTCTTTCAATGGGTTTGGATCGGGCTCAGACATTGCTGGGGTGCAATTAATTGTAAATGCTCAGGAAAAAAAAAGCCAAACTTAAATGTGGACAGCTCAGTGAAAACCTGCCTTCCGTGTGCAGTGGCAGTAAAAAGAACACACATTCTCTTCTGGTCATGACAAACCCCTTCCCTTCTCTCCCCTCTTGGTCATGACAAACCCCTTCCCCTCTCTTCCCCCCTTGTTCAAAAGGCTGCTGCAAAAATCATTGTTCTGGCTTTTTACTTCAACCACATCACCTCCACTTGGCCACTTTTAAATCT
>NW_020692873.1:0-3404 GCF_002925995.2 Terrapene triunguis
GAGATGCAGGAACAGTTCAGTTGTGTCTTGTTCCTGATGCTCCTTAGGCCTGGTCTCCACTACGAGTTTAGGTCGACTTTAGCCGCGTTAAATCGAATTAAGCCTGGACACGTTCACACGACGAAGCTCTTTCTTTCGACTTAAAGGGCCCTTTAAACCGGTTTTTTTACTCCGCACCAGCGGACAGCGGTTCACAGTCAATGGAAACAGCCCCAGCACCTGCATCGCTTCCAGAGGGACCAAGCCCCAGTCCACAGTCCAAGGAGGAACTGATGTCTCCAGCATCAAGGGAACAGTTCCAGGCCGAGCAGGAAGCAGATGACAGCCTTCAAAAAGCTTGGGCGGCGGCACGGAGCACCCCACCGCCTCTCAGCTCTTCTAACCGATCCCGGTTTGTTGTAGAAAAAGGACTTTTATACAAGGAGACTCTTTCTGGTGGGCACCAGGAAGACTGGCATCCTCAAAGACAGTTGGTAGTTCCCACTAAGTATTGGGTAAAGCTCTTGAGCTTAGCCCATGATCATCCCAGTGGCCATTCTGGGGTGAACAGAACCAAAGACCGGTTGGGGAAGTCCTTCCACTGGGAGGGAATGGGCAAGGACGTTGCTAATTATGTCCGGTCTTGTGAGGTGTGCCAACGAGTGGGAAAGCCCCAAGACCAGGTTAAAGCCCCTCTCCAGCCACTACCCATAATTGAGGTCCCATTTCAGGGAGTAGCTGTGGATATTCTGGGTCCTTTCCCAAAGAAGACACCCAGAGGAAAGCAGTACGTACTGACTTTCATGGATTTTGCTACCCAATGGCCAGAAGCTGTACCCTTAAGCATCACCAGGGCTAAAAGTGTGAGCCAGGCATTAGCAGACATTTTTGCCAGGGTAGGGTGGCCCTCCGACATCCTTACAGATTCGGGAACTAATTTCCTGGCAGGGAACATGAAAAACCTGTGGGAAGCTCATGGGGTGAATCACTTGGTTGCCACCCCTCATCACCATCAAACCAATGGTCTGGTGGAGAGGTTTAATGGAACTTTGGGGGCCATGATACGTAAATTCGTAAATGAACACTCCAATGATTGGGACCTAGTGTTGCAGCAGTTGCTTTTTGCCTACAGGGCTGTTCCACATCCCAGTTTAGGGTTTTCACCATTTGAACTTGTGTATGGCCGCGAGGTTAAGGGGCCATTACAGTTGGTGAAGCAGCAATGGGAGGGGTTTACGCCTTCTCCAGGAACTAACATTCTAGACTTTGTAAGCAACCTACAAAGCACCCTCCGACACTCTTTAGCCCTTGCTAAAGAAAACCTAAAGGATGCTCAGGAAGAGCAAAAGGCCTGGTATGATAAACATTACCGAGAATGGTCCTTCAAAGTAGGAGACCAAGTCATGGTCTTAAAGGCGCTCCAGGCCCATAAAATGGAAGCATCGTGGGAAGGACCATTCACGGTCCAGGAGCGCATAGGAGCTGTTAACTATCTCATAGCCTCCCCCACCTCCAACATAAAGCCTAAGGTATACCATGTTAATTCTCTTAAGCCCTTTTATTCCAGAGAATTAAACGTTTGCCAGTTTACAGCCCAGGAAACAGATGACGCGGAGTGGCCTGAAGGTGTCTACTACGAAGGAAAAAGGAATGGTGGCGTGGAAGAGGTGAACCTCTCCATGACCCTTGGACATCTGCAGCGACAGCAGATCAAGGAGCTGTGCACAAGCTTTGCACCGATTTTTCTCAGCCACTCCAGGACTGACCGAACGGGCATACCACTCCATTGACACAGGTAATGCTCACCCAATTAGAACCCCACCCTACCGGGAGTCACCTCATGCCCAAACTGCTATAAAAAGGGAGATCCAGGACATGCTACAGATGGGTATAATCCGCCCCTCTACCAGTGCATGGGCATCTCCAGTGGTTCTAGTTCCCAAACCAGATGGAGAAATACGCTTTTGCGTGGACTACCGTAAGCTAAATGCTGTAACTCGTCCTGACAACTATCCAATGCCACGCACAGATGAGCTATTGGAAAAATTGGGACATGCCCAATTCATCTCTACTTTAGACTTAACAAAAGGGTACTGGCAAGTACCACTAGATGAACCCGCTAAGGAAAGGTCAGCCTTCGTCACCCAGGCAGGGGTGTATGAATTCAATGTACTCCCTTTCGGGTTGCAAGATGCACCTGCCACCTTCCAAAGACTTGTAGATGGTCTCCTAGCGGGATTGGGAGAATCTGCAGTTGCCTACCTCGATGATGTGGCCATTTTTTCTGATTCATGGACAGAACACCTGGAGCACCTGGAAAAAGTCTTCGAGCGCATCCGGCAGGCAGGACTAACTGTTAAGGCTAAAAAGTGTCAAATAGGCCAAAACAGAGTGACGTACCTGGGGCACCAGGTGGGTCAAGGAACTATAAATCCCCTACAGGCCAAAGTGGATGCTATCCAAAAGTGGCCGGTTCCAAAGTCAAAGAAACAGGTCCAATCCTTCTTAGGCTTGGCCGGATATTATAGGCGATTTGTACCACACTACAGCCAAATCGCCGCCCCGCTGACAGACCTAACCAGAAAGAAACAGACAAATGCAGTTCAGTGGACTGATGAGTGTCAAAAGGCCTTTAACCAGCTTAAGGCAACACTCATGTCTGACTCTGTGCTAAGGGCCCCAGACTTTGACAAACCGTTCCTAGTAACCACAGATGCGTCCGAGCGAGGCGTGGGAGCAGTTTTAATGCAGGAAGGACCGGATCAAGAATTCCATCCTGTCGTGTTTCTCAGCAAGAAACTGTCTGAGAGGGAAAGCCACTGGTCAATCAACGAAAAGGAATGCTACGCCATTGTGTACACGCTGGAAAAGCTACGCCCATATGTTTGGGGACGGCATTTCCAACTACAAACAGACCATGCTGCGCTACAGTGGCTTCATACCGCCAAGGGAAATAACAAAAAACTTCTTCGGTGGAGTTTAGCTCTCCAAGATTTTGATTTTGAAATACAACACATTTCGGGAGCTTCTAACAAAGTGGCTGATGCACTCTCCCGGGAAAGTTTCCCAGAGTTAACTGGTTAACAATTGTTCTTGGAATAAAACATATTGTTAGTTTTTATATAATCAGTAGTATGTCTAAAGGTACATGTGTTTTATTAACTCTGTTTTCTCCTAGAGCTCCAGGAAGAAATCACAGCCAGTGTGGAACCGAACGTCCAACACTATCTGTGATTTGGGGGGCGTGTCATAACTATAAAGGGAAGGGTGGCAGCTCTCCTGTGTACAGTGCTATGGAATCCCTCCTAGCCAGAGACTCCAAATCCTTTTACCTGTAAAGGGTTAAGAAGCTCGGGTAACCTGGCTGACACCTGACCCTAAGGACCAATAAGGGGACAAGATACTTTCAAATCTTGGGGGGGGGG
>NW_020692874.1:0-2773 GCF_002925995.2 Terrapene triunguis
GATTGCACGGCCATCTCTGCTGGAGAGCTCTGCATAGTTGCCACTGCTGCTGAGCTCCCCTCGATGTCCAAAGAGGAACTGAGATTCAAACTGCCCAGACAGGAAAATGAAAATGAATTCAAATTTTCCCGGGGGTGTGGCTGGTCAGAGCATCCGAGCTCGGACTGCTGTCCAGAGCGTCAACAGAGTGGTGCACTGTGGGATAGCTCCCGGAGCTATTACCGTCGATTTCCATCCACACCTAGCCTAATTCGATATGGCCATGTCGAATTTAGCGCTAATCCTCTCGTTGGGGAGGATTACAGAAATCGATTTAAAGAGAGCTTTATGTCGAACTAAATGGCTTCCTGGTGTGGACGGGTGCAGGGTTAATTCGATATAACGGCGCTAAAGTCGACATAAAAGCCTAGTGTAGACCAGGCCTAAGGAGGGAGAGGTATCATATAGAAGGGTACAAAGAGGTATAAATAAGGATTAGGTTAAATAAATGAGAAATGTACTCTGATTGTCAGAAACTTGCTGACACAGGTAAGATTGGAGAATAGTTTCCCTTACTCTCCATCCCCACACAAGGGAGGTGATGGAAGCCCAATTACTTTGAGACTTTAATGCATTGTCCCTATCACCTCTTTATAGAAGAATCCTGCATTGGCAGGGCCTGGATGATCTACTAGATCTTCTCCACTTCCAGTTTCTATTTGTCTTTAAAACAAAGCCTTTGTTTTCATTTAACATCTTCTTTTAGACCTGGGTACACAAAGCCGTAGGATGAAAATAACACACAACCCTTTCCAGAGGATGTTTGCAAGCCCAGTTGGACTTCTGGGCAACTAGACATTTGACTAGTAGGGTGGGGGTGGTTACTTCTTTGAGCTGCAAGGCTGATCTGTTCTTCCCATACACATACTCTCCAGGGCCGACTCTAGGCACCAGCAAAGCAAGCAGGTGCTTGGGGTGGCACATTTGCAGGGGTGGCAGGGATCCAGCATGGGAGCTGAGAACCAACAGGGGGCCCTGGGAGCTGTAGTTCCTTGGTTAGCTCCCTGCCTATAGAACCAGCCCTGGAGCAGGGAAAGAACTACATTTCCCAGCATTCCCTTGGCAGCTATCAACAAGAAAGGGAGGGGGAGGGAGTGAGGTAGCTGAGACCTCATGGTGCAGCTTGCTGTGAATGGAGAGCTCATGGTGGCACTGTGAATGGTAGGGATACCATATTTTAACACTCAAAAAAGAGGACACTCCACTGGGGGGGGGAGGGTTAGCTCCGCCCCCTATCCACTCCCTCCCACTTCCCACCCCCTGCCTGCCCCCCACAGAACCTCCAACCCCCCCTGCTCCTTGTCCCCTGATCACCCCCTCCTGGGACCCCTGCCCCTATGTGACGTTATTGATATAATCTGGGACCATATAGAACATGGTTGCAACCAAAGTCCTGTAGTGGCACCAAATTTTGTATAAAGGGGGTCAAATGAGGTGTCTTAGACAAGATTAGGGTTTGCTGGTTATAATTATGCTGTCTATATGTGTGTATCAATTTTGTAGTTGAAGTTGTGAATATTGGCTCTATACTGTCTGTATTTCAAACTTATGCTATGCTTCTGGGTGACGTCCCAGACAAGTTGGTGTTAGCTCTGTCTAGCCTGCTTGATGTCCCATTAAGGACCATCAGCTATACAATTGACCCATGGAGAGAAGGCAAATATGCCTTGTAACTCAGCAAAGTATGCAGGAACTTGTCCATGTGACTCCAGACTCATTTTGCTGTAATTTTTCACAGTAAGAACAAAGAGGTGTTCTTACACCTGGAAGAGACTATATAAGGTTGATGCCTCGTCTCCATCTTGTCTCCAATTCTGCTTCTTACCTCTGGAGGGACTTTGCTACAAATGGAAGCTCTACAGAAAGGACTCAATGACCCATCCCAGCTGTGGATGTACTCCAGAGACTTGATTTGAACCTGCAGTTTATTCTATCACTGCTACAAGTCTGAACTAAGAACTTTGCCATTACTGTATGTAATTGATTCCATTTAACCAATTCTAGCTCTCATCTATATCTTTTTCCTTTTATGAATAAACCTTTAGATTTTAGATTCTAAAGGATTGGCAACAGCGTGATTTGTGGGTAAGATCTAATTTGTATATTGACCTGGGTCTGGGGCTTGGTCCTTTGGGATCGAGAGAACCTTTTTCTTTTACTGGGGTATTGGTTTTCATAACCATTTGTCCCCATAATGAGTGGCATTGGTAATGATACTGGGAAACTGGAGTGTCTAAGGGAATTGCTTGTGTGACTTGTGGTTAACCAGTGGGATGAGACCAAAGTCTTCACTGTCTGGCTGGTTTGGTTTGGCTTAGAGGTGGAAAAACCCCAGCCTTGGGCTGTAACTGCCCTGTTTTAAGCGATTTGTCCTGCATTGGCACTCTCAGTTGGGTCCCTCCAGAACCGCATCGTTACACCCTAATTGCCCCCTGGGACCCCACCCCCTATCTAAGCCTCTCTTCTCCTTGTTCCCGACTTTCCCCTCCTGAGACCCCCCCCCACACCCTAACTGCCCCCCTAGGACCCTACCCCCTACCTGTCCCCTGACTGCCCTGACCCCTATCCACACCCCAGTCCCCTGACAGCCCCCGCAGAACCCCCGACCCATCCAACCTCTCCTGCTCCCTGTCCCTTGACTGCCCTGACCCCTCTCCACACACACCCCCTGACAGCCCCCCCAAACCCCTGACCCATCCAACCCCCCCTGCTCCCTGTCCCTTGACTACCCCCC
>NW_020692875.1:0-4151 GCF_002925995.2 Terrapene triunguis
CAGACTTAATGTTTCATGGGCAACATAAATTTAGCATTTCCTGACTTTACAACCTCAATAATTCTTTTTATGTATGCAGTTATTCAGTATTTGTATAACAATAGCAACTCGAGGCCCCAACTCACATTGGGACCACATTGTATTAGGTACTGTACCAGCACTTAGTAAGAAATTATGTTTGCCCTGAAGAGTTTACAGTCTAAACAGGTAAGTCAGACAGAGGCTGAGAGAAAGGAAAGTAACACAGAGTGACTAGAGAGATGTTTGGCAAATGTCATGTTAGTTTCATTTAAAAGAAAATAAATATTTAACCAGAACTGATCATACATACTATGTAAGTACATAAAATTTTCCATCTCTATTATTTACAGTCATTAAAGATCTGTTAAATGAGTTTATGAAAGCCATAAATCTCATAACAGGTTTGAAACAGGTGGGTTAGTTATTCTTTTCAAAGCCCCATTGGATTTATTGGGGCGGGGGAGGGGGGGGGAAGCATGATTACCTGAGTGAGACTATCTATGCAAGTAAGGATTATTATTCATGCGAGGCTTGCAGGCCCCTAGTTTGTATTCTGAACATTTCTGAGAAGAAATTCCTAAAAACAATTGCCTAGCAAAGCAAAAGCAAAACAAAAAAGCCCCCCAAAACAATGAATCAGGAATTTTAAAGGGCAGTTCCTCTTTGAAAAGTGATTCAGCAGAGAAGACTTGCTCCCTCTGGTTATTCAAAGATAAAGTTGTTGATTTTAGTGGTTTTACTGGTTTTTAACATTGTAGAATCAACACAACTATGGAAGAGGGAGCTGAGATCAATTCCTTCTTGCACATCAACAGAATTGTTTAGGAAGGGCCAGATTCATAGCTTGTGTAAATTGGTGTAGCTTCATTAAAGATAATGATCTATGCATGTTTACGCCAGCTGAGGATCTAGCTCAGTGTTACAAGTAATAGGTCCAATCAGTTACACCTGTGCAAACCTGAAGACAATAGGGCTGCACAGGTTATCACAGCAATATGAATAATTATGCCCTATTCCTTATTTGTATTATAGTGGCACCCATGGGCTCAGTCATGCATCAAGGCACCATTGTACAAACACATAACAAAGACAGTACCTGCTCCAAAGAGCTTACAGTGTGTGAGGGCAAAGATTTCAGGAGTGATTAGAGGTTTTGGGTGCACAACTTGATACCTTAAGGAGATCAGATTTTTATAGGACAGATGCCCAGCACATTCTAAAAATCAAGTTCATGTAAGGTGTCAAGTTGGGCACCCAAAAAGAATAAAAAAAATCACTAGTCACTTTTAAAAATCCTACCGTGGACTTTAAGGTCTTTGTTACCTAAGGCATGCTTTGTGCTAAAATGTTGGTGCTGAGCCAAAGAAACATAATAGTGTCTTTTATCCATAGATCTTGAAGTGCTTTACAAAGGTGGGTATCATAATCCCCATTTTACAAATGGCAAAAATGAGTCTCAGGTCACTTCACAAGTCAGTGTTTGAGTTGGGAAGAGAAGCAAGATTCCCTGACTTTCAGTCATGTGCTCTAGCCACTGGAATATGTGCCCTAGTGGCTAGAGAACTGGACAATGACTCAGGAGACCTGGCTCTACTACTTGGGCAAGCCACTTTCTCTCCTGGTGCCTCAGTTTCCATATGTGTAAATTGGGGATAATATTGACCTCCTTTGTAAAGCACTTTAAAATCTACTGATGAAAAGTGCTATATTGAAATGTAGGACTGGAAAAGATCCCAATGGGTCATCTAGTCCATCCCCTCTCCCCCCAAGTTGAGGCAGGATTAAGTATACCTAAAAAATCCCCAACACCTGTTTGCTAAATCTGTTCTTAAAAGCCTCCAATGGCAGGGATTCCACACACCAGCTATTTCTGTGCTGCCTAAATAAATCAACACTTTGGTATTCACTTCTGTCTGTAGACCAACAATAAATGGTACCTGCAAAAAGTTAATTAAAAATGAATGTGTGGATTTTGAGTTGTTTGTAATTGCTTATAGTTTAGATATTAGCTTAATATTGTGGCACTCAGCCCATTAATTCAAAGATTAGCTGCTGACAGTGAAATTTGTGAAGTATTGTATGAAATATTATGCAGTGGTTAAATGCTATAATGATGGGGTTACAGAAAACTGTGGGCATATATACACACAAAAGTTGTACCTCTTTAATTATACAAGTATAGTTACAGCAGTACAACACCCTTTGCGTTGACACTGTTGCACCAGTACAAAGGTGCTTTACACAAGTATAGGTATTTCTATACAGGAAGGGGAATAAGCTTCACTGATGGCACCTTTGTACCTATGTAACTGCATCCACACAAGGGCTTGTATCATTATAATTATTTCAGTTTAAAAAAAAAAAAAAGCCACACCTCCTAGCTAAAATAGTTATACTGGTACAAAATCTGTGTGTAGATCAGGCCTAAATAGGAATCATTAATTTATTTTACCTTCTCAATCAATATATTTAAAACCAGGTAATAGCTAGTGACCTTAGAAGCCTAAAAGTCAACTCAGAAAGGTAGTAACATGAGGCCACCTTTTAATATCTTTCTACAGACTGTTTAAATTAATATTGATTGACAAAAATGAGTGTCAGACATTTAATGTCTGAGACTTTAAAACTGACTCGGTGCATTTTTGAAGAAAAGTTCTTTCTGAAAAGGTTAAATCTTTTAAGTTGTTACAGTATCTCATTTCTGTTTCAAAGCAAATCACTGTTTTCAAAATATGACAGTTCTGAAATTCTCTATATTGATTGCTTTGTAAATTATATTTTAGCTGGAAAGTTAAAAACAAAAGCTGAATTGATTTCCTTTGGAATCACTTGACGGGAGTGTTTGATTTCCTTTTAAAATACAGTTAACTCCTCACTTAAAGCCGTCCTGGTTAACGTTGTTTCGTTGCTGATCAGATAGAGAACGTGCTCATTTAGAGTTGTGCAATGCTTCCTTATAACTTTGTTTGGCAGCCACTTGCTTTATCCAGCACTTGCAGAAAGAGCAGCCCATTGGAGCTAGCTGGTGGGGGCTTGGAACCAGGGAGGGCCGGCAGCCCCCCATCAGCTCCTCTAAGTTCCCTGTGCGGCAGCCCCCAGCAGGCTATCGATTGCCGGTCAGCTCAGCTGTCCCTCCCTCTACTGCCATGTGCTGCTCCTGCCCTCTGCCTTGGAGCTGCTCCCCGAAGCCTCCTGCTTGCTGTGCAAGGAGGAGGGGGAAAGAGGGGTGCTAATGTCAGGGTGTCCTCCCCCCCCAAACTCCTTTACTCCTTCTCCACAAAGCAGGGGGGACACACAACAGGGCTCAGGACTGAGGGAGCTTGCTGGCAGCAGCTGCTATCTCAACTTGCTGATCTACTTAAAAAGGCAGTGTACTTAGAGTGGGGTCAGCATACTTAAAGGGGCAATGCGCATCTCTCATACACAGGGTGTGTGTCTCTGTCTCTCTCTGCCATGTTGTCTCCCCTCCCTCCATTCCTGCTGCCTTGCAGAGTGTGAGGCTACATTAACAATGTGTTACCCTTGAGGGCTCAGCTGAGTGCTAGTTCATCATTTAGCAGTAAGGCATTCCCTGGGAAATATCCCACCCTCTTCCACCCTCTGACTTCAGCACCTCAGCCAATCTTCATAATCATCATTGCTATGTATAGTATTCAATTGTTTGTTTAAAACTTATACTGTGTATATGTGTGTGTGTGTGTGTGTATATATATATATATATCTCTATCAAAAATATAGTCTTTTGTCTGGCAAAAAAAATTTCCCTGGAACCTACCCCCCCATTTACATTAATTCTTATGGGGAAATTGGATTCACTTAACATAGTTTTGCTTAAAGTCGCATTTTTCAGGAACATAACTACAACGTTAAGCGAGCAGTTACTATAAGAATATGCATTATATGCATGTCCACTGCTTAATACCAACAGTAAGTTGCTTGGATAGCTTGCATGTTATCTGTGTAAAGTATTTTCATTGTTCCTGTCAATTAAGAATAACCATAAAATCTCTTAAAATATTCCTTTGAAAGACAACATTTTAGCTAATCTAAATAGATGTTGGTTAGTTTGCTCTGATCAATAGGAGACTAACAGATATTTTTAGGTTTCAGAGTAGCAGCCGTGTTAGTCT
>NW_020692876.1:0-2381 GCF_002925995.2 Terrapene triunguis
TGGAATCAAATGGAGGGAAATCCACCCAGCTTCATTGTACAGCATCCGCCCTAACTAATTATTACTTTCTCCTCTCTCCATGTGACATATCTAGTGATAGAGAAAAAGAGGAAACCGACGTACATCTCATGGAGAAAGGAGAAGGGGAAAATCAAACATCTATCACAGAATTCATCCTGCTGGGATTTGGGAACCTCCCTGAACTGCACATTCTTTTCTTCCTGCTCTTTCTAGTGATCTACATAGTCACCATGGCTGCGAACATGCTCATTGCGGCACTAGTTGTGGCTGATCAGCACCTTCACACCCCCATGTACTTCTTCTTGGGAAACTTGTCCTGCTTGGAAATCTGCTACACCTCCACAATCCTGCCCAGGGTGCTGGCCAGTCTCCTGACTGGAAATAGGACCATTTCTGTCAGCCAATGCATCATACAGTTTTACTGCTTTGCTCTGCTACTGACCACTGAGTGTTATCTGCTAGCTGTAATGTCTTTTGATCGCTACTTAGCAATATGTAAACCGCTGCACTATGTCACCCGTATGAATGGCAGGTTCTGTATCCAGCTAGCAGCTGGATCTTGGATAAGTTCATTCATACTTATTAGCATATTAATATCTTTGGTGTCGCAATTAGCATTCTGTGGCCCTAATGAAATTGATCATTTTTTTTGTGATCTCACCCCAGTCATTAAACTCTCCTGCAGTAACACCAGTCTGGTTACCTTGGTGACCCTCATATTCGCCTCCATAGACACTGTCCCGCCATTTCTTTTGACCCTGTCATCTTATGTTTATATCATCTCCACCATCCTGAGAATCCCTTCTACCACTGGGAGGCAAAAGGCATTTTCTACCTGCTCCTCTCACCTTATTGTGGTTACAATTTTCTATGTGACCCTAATTACTGTCTACATATTACCAAACACCGGTGCACTCAGAGCCCCAAACAAAGTGTTTTCTGTCCTTTACACAGTCTTTACACCCCTCGTCAATCCCCTCATCTACAGCCTGAGAAACAAAGAGGTCAAGGAGGCACTGAGGAGAGCTCTCCAGAAATGTAGGATTAGAGAGGGTGATTGATATGGCAATAAATCAGTTCTGGTCTGAAAGGACTGATTTAGGTGGCCCAAGTCCTTGTCAGACCTCCTGAGTTATAGGAAGAAGATACTCAGCATTTTTTACATTTGCATCTCCTATTCAGTTGTATTTATTTAGGTAAATTAGGCAGATCCTCAGCATGTGTAAATTGACACAGCTGCATTGGTTGTTATTCCCTATGTTATCTCAGTCTCTCTAACCCTAGTAGCCAGTGGTTCTCCAATTGCAATGAGAAATAGAAAGAATGGGGATAGTGGGTAGCCATGGTGTGAATGAGTGAGCCTTCTTTAAACCTTAATTTTATTATTTTGACATTAAATATAAACATATAACAAAACAAAACATCTATAAATACATGCCCGAGATGAATCTAGCATATAAATAACCAAATTCAATGCTCGTTATTTTGTAAACCTGGAACCAAACAAGTAAACAAATAAAAACCCTGAACCCGCAGAGGTCATCCAGGACATCAACTACTAAAGTGACTAAATAGGCAAACATGTGAGAACATATCCTCTGAGTATTGAAGACTAATAAATACTAAACTGCGAAAGTATGCAATAGTTTCATGTGTGACCAGATATCTTCATATGTTTTCCAAGTGTTACTATAAGACAGAGTCATTTTTTCCATTAATGCCATCATAGAGAGCTCACTAAGCCAGTCTGTGTAGGAGGGAGAACTTGCATATTTCCATTTGCTCAAAATAACTCTTTCGGTCACTAAAATAATTACTGCTTGGTAATAGCAACTCCTCCAGCATCCTCAAAATACACAAATTTGCCAAAGGAAAAACTTAAAGTTCCCTTAAGGGAGTCAGTATCTCTTAAGATTTATAATAGAAGAGAGGGAACCAAATGACATAGCTAAGATTTTTCAATCTCAAACCAGGCCAGTGTGTATACAAAGCTACTGGAGTGGAACGGCCTTACAATAGAACACAGTTGGAATGCTATATTATATAGATACAAATCTGTCAACCTCATTAACCTTTATTTTGAACACAGGTATACTTTTGACCAATACACGATCCCATGGAAATGAGTTCCACAGATTAATTTTGCATTGTGTAAAAAAAAATATTTCCTCTTGTTGTATTAAACCTGCTGCCTATGAATTTCATCACGTGACCTCTGTTTTTTGTATTGTGGGAAACGGTAGATAACACTTCTCTATTCACTTTTCCCCACTATCCTTGATGACTCCCAGATCTCTTTCCTTAGGAGTAACAGCTAATTTAGAACCCATCATTATGTATGCATACTTTGGACTATTTAC
>NW_020692877.1:0-4979 GCF_002925995.2 Terrapene triunguis
GTCTGAGTGTTTGGTGCTTAAGAACTCGGGGAGGACAGATTTGGGGAGACTTGGGACTGCAAGGGCTGTTTGTATCACTCTGCAAGGAATAACTAGGCTAGTGGAAGCCAGGTGAGACCTTATGCTTATGGGCTGGCTACTGATGTCAGGGATCTGCACCATAACCACATGGTACTCTGGCACCCCAAAGTTACAGGGCAAGGGTGACAGAACCCTTTACTGATCTGAGCAGACCCCAAGACGTCACAGAGGGCAACAACTGAGTGGCTCACAAAAGCTGCACAGCAGGATAGGGAGAGGAAATTTTGGCAAAGGACACTGGAATCTACGCTCTTGTAAGGTGCTGTATGAACCTTAAAAAGGTTCATACAGCAAGGTTCATACAGCAAGTCCTTTGTTTTTAATGTCTTTTCCAAATAAGCCACACATAATAAACCATGAGGTACTCACTTTATCTATATCTTAAGGACAAAGAGTTGATCTGAACCTTGGTACTTAGATCATTAAGATACCCTCCACATTCTATGGCAATGGAAAGATAGGTTACGTAGTAGACAATGTAATCAGAGATTGGAGAAGTGTTGAACTTACCCAAACCATCTTCACCTACCCAGCTTCACCAAACTCCTACAAGTTCAAACTCAGCTGGCACATGATTGGAGAACATCTACATCTGTGTAGGGGCTTTGCAACATAAATGTAATCCCATCACCAGACAGGAAGGCTACCTGTTTCAGGATTATTCCAGGTCAGACTAACACAAAGAAAGTGTCTGCTTGCAAGGAAAAGAGAATATACTAAAATCACACACATTCATTCCAGCACATAGAAATACAGGAATTTCCATGCTGGCTCTCTGGTAGTAGTGAGTACCTGTTGCTTCAGAGGGAGATGGAAGAAATCCTGCAATAGGCAGTTAAAGAATAACCTTCCTCCAGGGTCCCAATACTTCGTTTTGCCTAATTCCCAGAAGCATGAGGGTGCATATCCCTTCTAAAACTCATGTGTATTTTCTTTACAATATTTACTGTTAGTTTTGAATATTCTCACTGTCCATAAAAATGTCGAATTGTTTTCTGAACGATGCTAAGCTTATGGCCTCAATGACATCTTGTGGCAATGCATTCCACAGGCTAATTTTGCATTGTGTGAAAAAGCATTTCCTTTTATCAGATTTAAATCTAGTCTCATTGAATACTCCTTTATTTTTGTATTATGAGAGAGAGCGGGTTGAAATTCCCAATTTACTGTCCCTAGCCATTTGTTATTTCGTGTATACAGTCCCCATTGTACCACTCCAAACTTATATACTAGCCAGGGTCTGTGTTTACTGTATTAGCTATCTCATCCATCCAAGCCAGGCAGTTAATGAATACTATTATTTACAGCAAGCCTTTGCAATCCCAAACCGAATTAGCTAGGTAAAAGCTTCCATGCATCACAACAAATAATGAGAAATTATGCCTTCAAAACAACAAAACATGGGATCACAACGTATTTTTATGTGGCTGTAGTTATTTTCAGAGAAAAAGGATATGGAGAAACATGCGTGTGGTTTGAGTCATGCAGTCCAGATCTGGAATTCACTAGAATGTCTGTTATGCTTATTTGGGCAATAATGATAAATTGCACTTTCAAAAAACTGCCAAAACAACTTCTATGGAAACTAGACAATGGAAAAAAAAAAGACATCAACATCAAGATGAAACAATTTTGTTGTGGGAGCCTCAAAGCTAGAAGACTTGTAAACACAAGCAGAGGCGAGGAAAGCACATGAAAGGGAAAATGAAACACCAGATGAGAGAGATCGGCTTGCAAAGCCGTCGTATGTATGGTATGTTCCATACAAATAACAACGAGGCTCAGAGACAGTCATGTCATAAGCTACAATTGACAGGCACATAGCAACACCTGGCCAAACAGCGGAATCCCATAATGAGAAATAAGAGCAAGTTTTAAAAGGCAGCCTGGTAAGGTAGTGAAAGCAGGAGGAATGACTCAGCAAAAATACACACACATTCACAGTCAGCAGGGTGTTTTTCTTTAAGCAAGAGACACCATAGAAAGAAAGGATGGCCCAGTCTTTAAGGTGCTATCCTAAGACTCAGGAGACCCTGCTTCAGTTTGCTGCTCTGCCACTAACCAACTCACTTAGGCCTGGTCTACACTAGGCTTTTATGTCGAATTTAGCGCCGTTACATCGAATTAACCCTGCACCCGTCCACACCACGAAGCTATTTAGTTCGACATAGAGCTCTCTTAAATTCGACTTCTGTACTCCTCCCCAACGAGAGGAGTAGCGCTAAATTCGACATGGCCATATCGAATTAGGCTAGGTGTGGATGGAAATTGACGCTAATAGCTCCGAGAGCTATCCCACAGTGCACCACTCTGTTGATGCTCTGGACAGCAGTCCGAGCTCGGATGCTCTGACCAGCCACACCCCGGGAAAATTTGAATTCCTTTTCCTGTCTGGGCAGTTTGAATCGCATTTTCTGTTTGGACATCGTAGCGAGCTCAGCAGCAGTGGCAACGATGCAGAGCTCTCCAGCAGAGGTGACCGTGCAATCCCAGAATAGAAAGAGGGCCCCAGCATGGACTGATCGGGAAGTCTTGGATCTCATCGCTGTGTGGGGAGATGAGTCCGTGCTTTCCGAGCTGCGCTCCAAAAGACGGAATGCAAAGATCTATGAGAAGATCTCTAAAGCCATGGCAGAGAGAGGCTACAGCCGGGATGCAACGCAGTGCCGCGTGAAAATCAAGGAGCTGAGACAAGGCTACCAGAAGACCAAAGAGGCAAACGGACGCTCCGGATCCCAGCCCCACACATCCCGTTTCTACGAGGCACTGCATTCCATCCTAGGTGCGGCCGCCACCACTACCCCACCAGTGACCGTGGACTCTGAGGATGGGATATTGTCCGCGGCCGGTTCCTCAGCGGACGGGGAAGAGGAGGAAGGAGATGAGGAGGACGAGGCAGTAGACAGCGCTTACAACGCTGATTTGCCCGACAGCCAGGAGCTCTTCATCACCCTCACAGAGATCCCCTACCAACCCTCCCCAGCCGTTATCCCAGACACAGATTCAGGGGAAGGATCAAGCAGTAAGTGTTTTAAATATCTAAACATTTATTTATAACATAACTGGCATATTTAAAATATTAACAATAGCTAAAGTGCTTTCAAACATGTAAACATTTATTTATAACAGAACAGGAACATTTAAAATATTAACAATGGATAAAGTGCTTCAAAACATGTAAAGAGTAAAGTGCAACAAAATGGGAATATGTGCAAAGGGTATCAAGATTAGTCTGTCTTTGGGCGCTTCAATATATAGTCCGAACTATTTTCAAAAAATTTCACAATGTCCGCTTCATGATTATACTGCCCAAGACGCTCCACTCTTTTGTCCCCCCAAGGGCACCTAAGCCAAAAACTGGTCAATGTAACCGGGGATAGAGGCGACATCCTCCGGGGAGAACTCCTCATAGGCCTCCTGCAGGTGTTTTTCCAGCCTCATGAGCAGGTTCCTGGGCAGGGAGAGCTTATTAGGCCCCCCGTGGTATGACACGTTTCCCTGCCACAACGCCAGCAGGTACTCGGGGATCATGGCCTTGCACAGCATAGCAGCAAATGGCCCCGGTTTCTGCAGGCTGTCCCGAAGCATCCTCTCCTTCTGGCTCTCCGAGACCCTCAGGAGGGTGATGTCTGCCATGACTCCCTGCTTTGAATTAGGTAGGGGAAAGTTAGTATTGGGACTGCTTGCCCGTTCTTTTACAGAACGGTAACCTCCGGTTTACAGCCACGCAGTTTACAGCCGCGAGGGGGTGGGACAGGGCCAGAGTTCATGCTTGCAGGATTGCTGCCAGCAGAGACTCGCATTGCTTTCTATGTGAAAGGAGGCCAGTGCCACTCTTAAAGTTTTAAGCAGCCACAAGTCTACGGCTTACCATGTTTGCCAGCTAGACAAAGTCCGGTGTCCTGCCCCGCTCCTCAGCTCGCCACAGCAAGACCGCAGGCACTGTAGGCGAGGGCCGAAACTTCGAGCTTGTCCTCAGTGCGCATGTGATAGGTGCTCTGCATGGTCTTGTTCACAGAGAAAGACTATGTTCTCTGTTCACAGATACATTGATCTGTCTCAGGAATTCACTCCCTTTTTCCAATTCCCACAGCCACATCTGCCCAGAGGCTAGCGCACATTAGGAGGAGGAAGAAGAGGACACGGGAAGACATGTTTGCTGAACTAATGGGATGCTCCCGAGCACAGGCAGCCCAGCAGACACAGTGGAGGGAGAACTTGTCCCAAATGCACCGGGCAAACATGGAACGGGAGGAGAGGTGGCGACAGGAGGACCAGCAGGCGACTCAAACGCTGCTTGGACTAATGAGGGAGCAAACGGACACGCTCCGCCGCCTTGTGGATGTTCTGCAGGACCGGAGGCAGGAGGAGAGAGCCCCGCTGCAGTCTCTCTCTAACTGCCCTGCCCCGCCACCAAGTCCCATACCCCCCTCACCCAAAGTCCAAACACGGAGGGGCGGCAGGGGCCGTGAAAAATTTCACTCCACCCCTGCGGACTGCTCTATCACTAGAAGGCTCTCATTCCCCAAAATTTGAAAAGTCCTTTCCTACCCGCCTCACACAAGACCCCGTCCAAGTTTCACCCCCCCGTTCCATGTGCGGTTGTTAATAAAAAATACTTTTCTGTTCATTACTGTTTCCATCCTCTTCTTTTGGAGGAGAGTCTGTCTGAAGGGGGGGGGAAGGGGCTTGGTAATTGGACAGGACAGTCACCTTTAGCAGGGGGCAGGTCCAGCAGCAGGGCACATACACAGTGCAGTGACTAGTTACCCTGGTCAGTCTGGGAGGTGGTTTTCATGTTCTGTGTGGTGGGGGGGTGCTCTGTGACTTTGTGGCGGGGGAGGGCAGTTACAGATCTTATGCAGCGGTCCTTACCCTGGATCACAGAGCCGCGCAGC
>NW_020692878.1:0-2059 GCF_002925995.2 Terrapene triunguis
TTCCCCGACTCTCCCACTGCCTGAGTGGGGCACTTCTGTGTTGGGTTTATGTGTTTCTATGGTGCCTTGTCACCAAGGTCTCTTCTCCCCGGGACCCCACGATCTTTCTCCCCTGTCTCTGCAGAACAGACGCTGGAAGTGGTCAGATGGCTCCCTGTATCGCTTCAGTAGTTGGAAATCTGGAGAACCATGCAACCTGAACAACAATGAGTACTGTACTGAGCTGGTGAGCATCACAGGTAAGCTGGTGAGCCACACAGGTAAGCAGACGGTTGAAACACACATGCACCAACAAAGGAGGCAAGACAGGACCTTGGCCACACACTCCAGCTCTATCTGCGGAGGTGGCCTCCTGTCCTGTCACCCTGCCTCTCTCCCGCAGCTCACACTGCCGCTCTTTCTCCCCTTATCTCACCTGGCAACTCCTCCCCCATGTGTCCCAGTTTAAGGCTCTTAGCTCCAGTCAGAGGCATGCCACACAGTACATTTGGCCCCAGACGATCAGTTAAATGGACCGGACCAGAGCTATTGCCCACTAGGTGATATGCAGGTGGTATATGGATTTTTTGGTTGGTGCCTTAATGGCTTTTGGCACCCTGATTCTGGAGGCAGTGAGGGGACTATTTTGGCCCCAGGAAAATTTAGAGCAGCCTCAGGGCTGCTCTGACAGTGGCAGTAACAACCTGGACGGCCAGAGCACAGGGGCTTCAGCCACACCCCAGCCTGTCCCGTATGCTGGGGAGGCCAGGACTGGGCAGGGCAGCTGTCTCTGCTGGGTTCCCCTATGCAAGAAGATCCCCCAGCTGGCCATTAAGCCAGCTTCCGGCTGTCCGTGTTGCTGGAGTGGCACGCGGGGTGGAGCAGGGCTGAAGGTCTCACCCCATTCACTGCCAATAGGACGGAGAGCTGGGTGAACAGGGAAAGCTCACTCGCTATTTCATGAGCGATTCATTCTTCATGGGCCCTGCTAGTCACACGGCCCCGCCCACCCTCCGATGCTCATGAGTCGGAGTGTTCAGCAGCGTTGGCACGAATGCTCCTTCCCCCAAACTCACACTGGGCAGGATTTTCCCCCCACTGTCTCCTACTTAGAAGTGTCACTCATCCAATCCTGGAGCAGGAACAATGCCATGTGACCTGCACGACCAATCACACACGCAGCTAATAGTTGAAGTGAAAACTTTTGCAAAACGATTGTGGGCACCGTTTCTGAATAACGCTCCTGGGGCTGTGGGGCTCTGCGAATGGGGAAGAGGGTGAAATTCACAGCAATTCATCAACCCGAATCTGTAGTGCTGTCCCCTGGGGCGAGATGCTGCCTCTGGGCCACGCCCAAACCCAGAGCTGTAGGAGATGGAGGTAGGGCCGGCTCATTCAGCACAGAGCGAGCCGGCTTCCCTCTTCCTGAGCTTGTCTCCCCGCTGGCAGCTGGCCAGGGCTCTGTGCTCTCCTTTCTGGCCCTTGGAGGGGCGTTGGAGGGGAGGTAACAGCAGTCGCAGATCGAGAGGCAGCCTGGTCTAGTGGACAGGTACGGGGCTGTGACTCAGGAGACCTGGCTTCTATTCCTGGACCTGCCATTGATCTGCTGGGTGACCTTCCCCACTCTGGGCCTCAGTTTCCCCTCCCACCTCTTGTCTATTTAGACTGCGCTCTCTGGGGCAGGGACTGTCTGTCAGTGTGTGCATGCACAGCACCTAGCACCAAGAGGCCCCGTCGTGCTCTCAACAGACATATTCCAACACAATAGAAGAGGGTCTCCCACTGTCACACTGACACAGCATCCCTCAGGGAGCGATGGAGCCTGTCCCTGTCTGAGGCACATGGGGTTTCGTCTCCAGCCTCCTCTTCCTCGCAGCCCCATGCCCAGGAGCTGGGGCCTTCTCTCAGCAGGGTGCAATGGGGGGGTGTCACTGTAAGGGCAGGAATGGCCCCACTCACCCTTCCCCTGCCCCAGTGATTTCTGTTTTGTCTTCTAGGTTTTAAGGGATGGAACGATGCTCCCTGTAACACACAAAACGGCTACGTTTGCAAGTATGGACTCTAGCGAGGGGAGTCGCTC
>NW_020692879.1:0-203 GCF_002925995.2 Terrapene triunguis
CCCCCCGACCCCCACTCCACCCCTTCCACGAGGCCCCGCCCCTGCCCCACCTCTTCCCACCCCTTCCCCAAAATCTCCACCCCAACTCTGCCCCCAGGGGGTGCAGGAGGGGTGTGGGGTGTGGTGGGGGCTCAGGGCAGGGAGTTGGGGTGTGGGGTGCAGGAGGGGTGAGGGGTACAGCAAGGGGTCAGGGTGCAGGGTGC
>NW_020692879.1:213-2082 GCF_002925995.2 Terrapene triunguis
TATTTCATTTGCTTCCCCCCTCCCTCCGTCAAATCAACGGCCTGCTAAACCCAGGCTTTTGAGTTCAATCTTTGGGGGGGGCCATTCTGTGTGACAGTTGTTTGTGTTTCTCCCTGATGCACAGCCACCTTTGTTGATTTTAATTCCCTGTACCTGTACGCCATGTCGTCACTCGCCCCTCCCTCCCTCCCTCCTTCCCCTGGTCTGTCAGATACTAGTTTCGCGCCTTTTTTCAGACCAGACGCCATAGCTAGCACTGGGATCATGGAGCCCGCTCAGATCACCGCGGCAATTGTGAGCACTATGAACACCACGCGCATTGTCCTGGAGTATATGCAGAGCCAGGACATACCAAAGCAAAACCAGGACCAGCCGAGGAGGCGATTGCAGCGTGGCGACGAGAGTGATGAGGAAATTGACATGGACATAGACCTCTCACAAGGCACAGGCCCCAGCAATGTGGAAATCATGGTGTTCCTGGGGCAGGTTCATGCCGTGGAATGCCGATTCTGGGCCCGCAAGGGGTACTTTTCAATGCTGCTGCAAGCCCTGGTGGATCACAAGGGACGTTTCACCAACATCAACGTGGGCTGGCCGGGAAGGGTACATGATGCTCGTGTCTTCAGGCACTCTGCTCTGTTTCGAAAGCTGGAGGAAGGGACTTTCTTCCCGGACCAGAAAATAACCGTTGGGGATGTTGAAATGCCTATCGTGATCCTTGGGGACCCAGCCTACCCCTTAATGCCATGGCTCATGAAGCCGTACACAGACAGCCTGGACAGGAGTCAGGACCTGTTCAACTACAGGCTGAGCAAGTGCCGAATGGTGGTGGAATGTGCATTTGGGCGTTTAAAAGCGTGCTGGTGCAGCTTACTGACTCGCTCAGACCTTAGCGAAAAGAATATCACCATTGTTATTGCTGCTTGCTGTGCGCTCCACAATATCTGTGAGAGTAAGGGGGAGACATTTATGGCGGGGTGGGAGGTTGAGGCAAATCGCCTGGCCGCTGATTACGCGCAGCCAGACACCAGGGCGGTTAGAGGAGCACAGCATGGCGTGGTGCGCATCAGAGAAGCTTTGAAAACGAGTTTTGTGACTTGCCAGGCTACAGTGTGAAACTTCTGTTTGTTTCTCCTTGATGAACCCTCCGCCCGGTTAACTCTACTTCCCTGTAAACCAACCACCCCACCCTCCCCACTTCGAGCACCACTTGCAGAGGCAATAAAGTCATTGTCACATTCATGCATTCTTTATTAATTCATCACACAACTAGGGGGATAATTGCAAAGGTAGCCCGGGATGGGTGGGGGAGGAGGGAAGGAAAAGGACACACTGCAGTTTAAAACTTTAACTCTTATTGAAGGCCAGCCTTCTGATGCCAGGGCAATCATCTGGGGTGGAGTGACTGGGTGGCCGGAGGCCCCCCCCACCGTGTTCTTGGGCGTCTGGGTGAGGAGGCTATGGAACTTGGGGAGGAGGGCTGTTGGTTACACAGGGGCTGTAGCGGCGGTCTCTGCTCCTGCTGCCTTTCCTGCAGCTCAACCATACGCTGGAGCATATCACTTTGATGCTCCAGCAGCCGGAGCATCAACTCTTGCCTTCTGTGTGCAAGCTGATGCCACCTATCATCTTCAGCCCGCAACTTGCTCTGTTCATCCCGCGATTCAGCACGCCACCTCTCCTCTCGTTCATATTGGGCTTTTCTATAATCAGTCATTGACTGCCTCCACGCATTCTGCTGTGCTCTGTCAGCGTGGGAGGACATCTGTAGTTCTGTAAACATGTCATCACGCGTCCTTCGCTTTCTCTTTCTAATCTTCACTAGCCTCTGTGAAGGAGAAACATTTGCAGCTGGTGGAGGAGAAGGGA
>NW_020692880.1:0-4359 GCF_002925995.2 Terrapene triunguis
TCTCCAGAGATGGAGATTCCACAACCTCCCTAGGCAATTTATTCCAGGATATGCAACCTGTATTCAGCATCAACTATCAGGTGGAAGATCTTCATAGACAATGTTACAAATCTGACCGTGAAGCTGCTAAGTGACACTTGCTGGGAGAGCTGCATTGACAGCATAAGGCCAGTGAGAAACCAAGTGACTGAAGTCTACCACAGCCTGATGGAACGGGCGCAGTCAAGTAAAGACAAGGACGGAATCTGACACGAGGTGCAAAGCTTGGCCACCCAGATCATTGACTTCAAATTTCTGGTCTCAATTGTGGTTTGGCATGATATTCTGGGTTCTCAGTAAATGCTGTAAGCAAGGCATTATAAATTCAGTCAATGGACATCGTGACCGCTACTACTTTGAGAAGCTGCCTTGATTTCGTTGTGGCCTACAGAGACAACAGATTTGAAGATGCCATCACTGCTGAGGAACGGAGGAAAACTTAGGAGTTGAGCCCGTCTTCAAGGAAACTTGTATTCATCGGAAGAAGAGACAGTTTGGTTACAAGGACAGAGATGAGGTGATCAGAAGCTTGGAAGAAAAATTCAAGAGAAAGTTTTTTTCGCTCACTTGTTGACACTGCTCGAGTGTCCATCAAAGAAAGATTCAGACAAATGACGCATCACGAAAAAACCTGAGGGTTTTTGTATGACCTTCGTAAGCTGCTGCCAGACAGGAAAACACTCTTTAACAATTGTATGGACCTTCATCGGACACTGACACATGGGGAATGTTCAGACATCAATGATAAAAACCACTATGTTGAATTAGACAACATCGGTTAGATTTTGTCATATGGGAAGCACTCACCACTCCAAGTTCTCCAATTCATTCATGATGCAGGGCTGAAGGACACTTTTCCTAATGTGTGGATAGCTTTGAGGATTCTGCTCATGCTACTGGTCACACTTGCGAGTGGTAAATGCAGCATTTCGAAACTCAGGCTCATTAAAATATATCTTTGATCGACGATGGCCAACAAGAGACATCACTTGCTATTTTATTGTTTTAAAATGACATTGGCCGGTCTTTGGATCGCTCTGATGCTGTGCTTCAGTTCACAAGGGAAAAGGCAAGAAAATTGACCTTTTGAACTAAAGGATGAGGGTTAACATTTTAAGGCTATCATCTACTTACTTCTGAGGGAATTCAGCGCCATAAAAATTAAAAATTTTGTGCACAATATTTTAAAATTCTGCAAAGTTCTGCATATATGTTATTTGTCAAAATAACAGAAACACAACAACAATATAATCACACCATTTTTAATTATTTGCTTACAAGTATTTTGAAATAAATTACCAAAATAATTGAAAATGGTATGATTATATTGTTGTTGTGTTTCTGTCTTATTTTGACAAATAAAATATGCAGAACGTTGCAGAATTTTAATTTTTAAAAATTTTTGGTACAGAATTCCCTCAAGGGTACCAGGTTTCTGAGTGACACAATCTGGGTGTGGGGAGCTCGATGGGAGGTCTGGGGAGGGGGATTTGGATGCACAGGGGCTCGGTGTGGGGTTCTGGATGCAGGGAAAATGGGATTCTGCAGGGGAGTCCAGGTGAAGGTGGTTAGGACTTAGTGGAGGGTGGTGGGGGAGAGGGGCTTGGTAGGGTGGGGGGTCAGGGTGAAGCTGGTTGGGGCTCAGTGGGGTGGGTGTCCAGGTGTAGGGGGCTCCTGATGGAGGAGTAAGGCTCAGTGGGGTGGGGGTTCAGGAGACTCAGTGGGGGGTTCTGCATGCAGGGGGCTCCTGATGTGGGGTGGGGCTCGGTGGGAGGTTCTAGGTGTGTGTGGGCAGGGGGAGGGGGTCACTGTACAGGGAGCTGCTCCCCCTATTCACCCAACTACTGTGCATCTGGAACACCCCCCTCTGCAATCCCCCTGCTGAACTTCACCCTCTCCACCAGACCTCCCCCACACCAAGCCCCCCCAACCCCATGGTGCAGAGCTTCCTGCAGCCAGGGGAAGTTTTTGGGGGTTGATTTGACCTAGCTTGGTGCAGGGAAGGGGGGGAAACTTGTCTCCATCCTCCTCTTCCCCTCCACCCCGCCCAGCTTGGACTCACTTCCTTGGGCGGCCGGGGCATTCCCAGGTCCCCTTCTCCCCAGTGATTTACCTCTCCCCTGGCTGCCCAGAAAGACTTGTCTGAGCTGCTGGGGAGGGGTGAGTGAGCACTGGTGCAGCTTCTCTTTGCTTCCCCACAGAAACCATTTTCTGCAAGGAAGCAAAGAGAATCTACAGGGGGTCATTTTTCTGCTGCGCCGCAGTGGTGCAGAATTCCCCCAGGAATAAGCCTACTGTAACACTATTTAATACTGGTCCACCCAATGTTAGTGCAGAGTTCAATTTTTTGATATTAATTTAAAAAGTTTCTATAAGCTTAGAGGAAATGAATTGTTTATTTGTTTATATATGGCATGAATAAATACAGATTTACAGATCTTAGTGTGCAAATTTATTGTCTTATATGACAGGAATAAATCATGCATGCATATCTTGCATCAAAGTCATGAAATGGGCTACAAATACAATAAAAATAAGGTATTAAAAAGTTTAACAAATAGAGGGGGGGGCACGCGAAAGATGCTCCTCGCCTGGGGCACAATTTGGTGTAGGGCTTGTCCTGGGCCATGTAACAGACTATGACATCTATTGATTATAAGTTAATTATAGTAAGACCATTAGGTGAAATCCTGACCCTCCTGAAGTCAATTAAAGTTTTGGCATTGACTTTGTGGGGGCCAGAATTTCACCAACATCATTATTGACCCACGACTGAGTGAACAACACTTTATCATATAAACTATAGAATAACAACAGCACCTCTTAAAGGTGATTGGCAAAGACAATTGTCCTCCATTAACTTCAGCAGTAGGGCTGAATACCTCTTTGGCAAAGTTTAGAGGATCAGTCAAAGTATAATTATTATTTGAAAACTAAAGAGTATTTTCATTCTTAGGTCTTGCAGCATGCTGCCTTGCCCCAATTACTGATTCCCACTCTGATATGTCATCACAGCATCTGCTACTGCCAGTATGATCAGAACCACCCTGGAATTCCCTTGGCTCCTTATGGTAGGAGGGGTCAGGTATAAGCTGTTTTACAATCGTGTGCAATTTTGCAAAGTTTTAAGTATTGTATCCCAATACTTCAATGAACAGAACTTACAGTGCTCTCTGTAAGTCATATTTAAAATAATGGTTCAGTGTGAATATGCTATTTTTTAGTTTATAAAGAACTGATTAGCTAAGGCATCTTGAAACGTGTCATTATGTTTCAAAATAATTTTACATCTAGTTCATCTACCTATGAAATGTAAAACTTTACAAGCTTTCTCTCTATGTAAAATATTGTGAATAAAATAAATGAAGTGGTTTAAGATAATAAAAAATGTCAATCAATGATATGATGACGGTGCTAATTGACAATCTGCTTAGAACATAAGAACATAAGAAAGGCCGTACCAGGTCAGACCAAAGGTCCATCTAGCCCAGTATCCTGTCTACCGACAGTGGCCAATGCCAGGTGCCCCAGAGGGAGTGAACCTAACAGGCAATGATCAAATGATCTCTCTCCTGCCATCCATCTCCACCCTCTGACAGACAGAGGCTAGGGACACCATTCCTTACCCATCCTCGCTAATAGCCATTAATGGACTTAACCACCATGAATTTATCCAGTTCTCTTTTAAACTCTGTTATAGTCCTAGCCTTCACAACCTCCTCAGGTAAGGAGTTCCACAAATTGACTGTGCACTGCATGAAGAAGAACTTCCTTTTATTTGTTTTAAACCTGCTGCCTATTAATTTCATTTGATGACCCCTAGTTCTTGTATTACGGGAATAAGTAAATAACTTTTCCTTATCCACTTTCTCCACATCACTCATGATTTTATATACCTCTATCATATCCCCCCTTAGTCTCCTCTTTTCCAAGCTGAAGAGTCCTAGCCTCTTTAATCTCTCCTCATATGGGACCCGTTCCAAACCCTTAATCATTTTAGTTGCCATTTTCTGAACTTTTCTAGTGCCAGTATATCTTTTTTGAGATGAGGAGACCACATCTGTACGCAGTATTCGAGATGAGGGTGTACCATCAATTTATATAAGGGCAATAATATATTCTCAGTCTTATTATCTATCCCCTTTTTAATGATTCCTAACATCCTGTTTGCTTTTTTGACCGCCTCTGCACACTGTGTGGACATTTTCAGAGAACTATCCACGATGACTCCAAGATCTTTTTCCTGACTTGTTGTAGCTAAATTAGCCCCCACCATATTGTATGTATAGTTGGGGTTATTTTTTCCAATGTGCATTACTT
>NW_020692881.1:0-1569 GCF_002925995.2 Terrapene triunguis
CTCCCACCCCGCCATAAAGGTCTCCCCCTTGCTCTCACACAGATTGTGCAGCACACAGCAAGCTGCAATAACGATGGGGATATTGGTTTCTCTGAGATCACAGCGAGTGAGTAAGCTTCTCCATCTCCCCTTGAGACGGCCAAAAGCACACTCCACCACCATTCTGCACTTGCTCAGCCGGTAGTTGAACAGTTCTTTTTCTGTGTCCAGGGCGCCAGTATAGGGCTTCATGAGCCAGGGCATTAGCGGGTAGGCTGGGTCCCCGAGGATCACTGTAGGCATCTCCACATCCCCAACAGTTATCTTGTGGTCCGGGAAGTAAATACCTTCCTGCAGCCGTCTAAACAGACCAGAGTTCCTGAACACGCGAGCGTCATGAACCTTGCCCGGCCATCCGACGTAGATGTTTGTAAACCGTCCCCGATGGTCCACCAGTGCTTGCAGCACCATTGAAAAGTAGCCCTTTCTATTGATGTACTGGCTGGCCTGGTGGTCCGGTCCCAGGATAGGGATGTGAGTCCCATCGATAGCCCCACCGCAGTTTGGGAATCCCATCGCGGCAAAGCCATCTATGATGACCTGCGCGTTTCCCAGGGTCACTACCTTTGGGAGCAGTACCTTCACGATTGCCTTGGCTACTTGCATGACAACAACCCCCACGGTAGATTTGCCCACACCAAAGTGGTTCGCGACTGACCGGTAGCTGTCCGGCGTTGCAAGCTTCCAGAGGGCTATGGCCACTCGCTTCTGGACAGTGAGGGCTGCTCGCATGCGGGTGTCCTTGCGCTTCAGGGCAGGGGACAGCAACTCACAAAGTTCGAGGAAAGTCCCCTTCCGCATGCGAAAGTTTCGCAGCCACTGGGATTCATCCCAGACCTGAAGCACTATACGGTCCCACCAGTCCGTGCTTGTTTCCCGGGCCCAGAATCGCCGTTCAACAAAATCCACATGCCCCATTGCCAACGTCATGTCCTGGGCGCTGGGGCTCGTGGTTTCTGACAGCTCTGTGCCACTCTCCGACTTCAGGCTCTCACGGCGGTGCCGTAGCCTCCTCGCCCGATTTCTCTGCATCTGCCTCAGGGAAAGGTGTATGATAAGCTGCGAGGTGTTGAGAACGGCCACAAGTGCAGCGATGGTCGCAGCGTGATCCATGATCGCAGTGCTGTGGCGTCCGCGCTGTCACTGACCAGAAAAGTGCGCGAACTGATTTCCCGCCGGCGCTTTCATGGAGGGAGGCAGGGCGTTAGTGACGGACGGATGACGACAAATTTTTTTTACCCAGAAGGCATTGGCGGCTCGACCCAGAATTCCGATGGGCAGCGGGGACTGCGGGAACTGTGGGATAGCTGCCCACAGTGCACCGCTTCCAATATCGACGCTCGCCCCGTTAGTGTGGACTCACAAAGTCGAATTACTGTCCTTAGTGTGTCCTTAGTGTGGACACACACGTTCGACTTTGCAATATCGATTCCACATATTCGATTTAAGTAAAATCGAATTACCCTCGTAGTGTAGACATACCCTTAGTGGTTCATTGAAAAGGAGTCACCCTTTCAGTTCACCTGATAG
>NW_020692882.1:0-2666 GCF_002925995.2 Terrapene triunguis
ACTCATCCAATGAATGGTAGCTCCATCACCCTCTACCACAATGTGTAACTGTTGGAACAGGGATGACTCAGAGAATCAATTGCCAACCCCTTGTGCAGCACCAGGATTTCCTTGGTGGATTCCCACAAGAACTGACCGGGGTGGTCTGTGCTTTACTTACACCATCACAGCTCCAGGTGCTGTGGCTCTAAGCATCCTTTTTTTCTTTTGGAAAAAAAAAATGCTTCTGCTAACTCTCTCCTAGCCAGACTACAGGATAGGATTATTGCTTGGCCCGTATGTACTTCTGTTTGTATGTCCAAAAATTGGGGCAAAAATGGTCATACCATGCACTTGTTTTAAAAACAGTTTTGTGGGTTTTTGTTATAGCTCCATTTCCACTACCTGATAACTTTCTGCAATGTTCTCTATTGGGACTGAAATTTTCCTTCCTTGGTCTCTCCAGGATATTTATTTGCTTTTTAATTGAGCAAAATACTATATTTTAGTTATGAGGAAAGAAAACAAATACACTTTTCCAGTTTAAAAAGATTTTCACCATGTTCTTTTAAATACAAGGAGAGCAGAAACAGCCAACGTTTTAAACTCAAAGCTTGCACTGGATGTCGTTCTCTTTGAGCACTAGTGTCTTTGGGTAGTTTTAAAATAATTGCCATTGATTGAAACAAATACTTAACTATTTGAAAATTGTGTGCTAGGCATGGTCAACAGAATATTTGCTTATGAGACAGCCTTCCTTTAAAATTTGTAGTTGCGATATGGCACATCCGTAAACAAAATCAGAGGTAAATGATAAAACAGTTTGATGCAATGTAGCAGCTTTCTCAGTTACAAGTGGAATGCAAAGAGAGTTAAGAAACAGATGGCAGGGTTAAAATAGGACATTGCATTTTGAAGACACTGCTGGAAAAGTGAAAAGTGGCATGCGTATTCTCATGCCATGTTGTGTTTGTCACAAAACAGCCAAACAGTCTCTGTGAATTCTTTTTGGCTTTCCAGAGAGACTCAAGCAGAGATTTCATTTTATTAGCACTGTATTAAAAAGACAAAGTCAAACAAGCAAGCAAACAAATGGATAGAATGACAAGTAAAAAGGTCTCAGCCCTAGGCTACCTTTTAACATCTCTCAAGAGTATTAGTCTTGCCTTAATCCTTTATGTAGTCATTCAATATCATTGAAGAGTATTAGGCAAAGTACTAGAATTCAAGCACTCTACACTAAAGCTTAAGTCCTCTTGCAGTACATTCAAATAGCCATCTTTTTACAATGCTTTAGGTATTATGGTGACTAATTTTGAAAGTAAATAAATATATCCAAACCAGAATGGGCGTATCCTTGGGTGGCGTGGTTGTACTTTATACCACACTGTTGGCTGCAAAACCTGCTTAACTACCTCAGAGAGGCAGTACAAGAGGGATTCTGGAGTGGCACAGAGCCCCCCCCCCCCCCATACACACCTTGTAGCTGGGAAAAGGGAATGCGATTAGATGGTCCTGCCTCATGATGATCCTAACCTATGTTTTCAGGCCCTTGTTGCCATTACAGGCCAGTTTAAGTTAGAGCAATCTTCAGATTGCTTTAGCACAGTGCAGGGAGGATTGGGGCATACACAGATCAGCACCAGGATCAGGACAGTGCCAGGAACAAAGCTGACTTTGAACACTTGTGCTCAGTGTTTGCAAATTCTCCATGCAAAAAGATTAGCCTGAGACTGAGCTGAGGCCTGGCATGACCCTGTAGAGCAGAGGTGGGCAAACTATGGCCAGTGGGCCATATCGGGCCCGCGGGACCCTCCTGCCTGACTCCTGGGCTGCTGGCCTGGGAGGCTCGCCCCTGGCCCCTCCCCTGCTGTAACCCCTCCCCGCAGCCTCAGTTCGCTCCGCCGCAATGCTGGGGCTGCGAGCTTCTGGGGCAGCGCATCTGCAGAGCCTGGCCTGACCCGGTGCTCTGTGCTGCACGGTGGCAACGGCATGGCTGGCGACGGCATGGCTGGCTCCAGCCAGGCGGCGCGGATGTAGCGCCACCAGCCACCGGTGCTCCAGGCAGCGCGGTAAGGGGGCAGGGAGCGGGGGGGTTGGATAGAGGGCAGGGGAGTTTGGGGGGATAGGCGGGGGGGCCATCAGGGAACGGGGGGTTGGATGGGGCAGGAGTCCTGGAGGGGGGGGGGGGCGGGGGGGGGGGGGGAGACCAGGCCCCTCCCCTAACCAGCCCTCCATACAATTTCTGAAACCCGATGCAGCCCTGAGGCCAAAAAGTTTGCCCACCCCTGCTGTAGAGGTTCCTGTTGCTGGCATGCTGAACACACAGTGTATTTATTAAGAATGAGCTGTACAGCAAGAGAGTAAGAGCATGAGTACAGGGGGAAACATTTAGGGTACATCTACATTGCAATTATAGACCCGTGACTGGCCTGAGTCAACTGACTCAGGCTCGGGTGGTGGGGCTATGAAATTCCAGTGTAGACATTCAGGCTCAGATCTTGCAAGAGGGGAGGATTCCAGAGCCCAGGCTTCAGCCCGAGCCCAAATGTCTACAGTACAATTTTTTAGCCCCACAGCCCAAGCCCCCATGGGCTGGAGTCAGCTGACCAGGCCAATCGCAGCTGTGCCACGGGTCTTATTGCAATGTAGATGTACCCTAAATGTTTCCCCCTGTACTCATGCTC
>NW_020692883.1:0-1006 GCF_002925995.2 Terrapene triunguis
CTCTCCTCAGTTGTTTTTCCCCTCAGTCTTGATTCCCATGGGACCTTACCTATCAGCTCTCTGAGCTTACCAAAATCCGCCTTCCTGAAATCCATTGTCTCTATTTTGCTGTTCTCCCTTCTACCCTTCCTTAGAATTGCAAACTCTATGATTTCATGATCACTTTCACCCAAGCTGCCTTCTACTTTCAAATTCTCAACGAGTTCCTCCCTATTTGTTAAAATCAAGTCTAGAACAGCTTCCCCCCTAGTAGCTTTTTCAACCTTCTGAAATAAAAAGTTGTCTGCAATGCAGTCCAAGAATTTGTTGGATAGTCTGTGCCCCGCTGTGTTATTTTCCCAACATATATCTGGATAGTTGAAGTCCCCCATCACCACCAAATCTTGGGCTTTGGATGATTTTGTTAGTTGTTTAAAAAAAGCCTCATCCACCTCTTCCACCTGGTTAGGTGGCCTGTAGTAGACTCCTAGCATGACATCACCCTTGTTTTTTACCCCTTTTAGCCTAACCCAGAGACTCTCAACACTTCCATCTCCTATGTCCATCTCTACCTCAGTCCAAGTGTGTACATTTTTAATATATAAGGCAACACCTCCTCCCTTTTTCCCCTGTCTATCCTTCCTGAGCAAGCTGTATCCATCCACACCAACATTCCAATCATGTGTATTATCCCACCAAGTTTCAGTGATGCCAACAATGTCATAGTTGTATTTATTTATTAGCACTTCCAGTTCTTCCTGCTTATTACCCATACTTCTCGCATTTGTATATAGGCATCTAAGATACTGGTTTGATCTTTCCTCCCGGTTTTGTCCTGACCCTCCTTTCTCTCTGCCAATATAGCCCACACTCCCTCTCGTCTCCGACCCATCTCCCAGGTCTCCATGTTCCCCACTTACCTGCGGGCTTTGCTCACCTGTCCCCGTCGAACCTAGTTTAAAGCCCTCCTCACTAGGTTAGCCAGTCTGTGTCCAAATAGGGTCTTTCCCCTCCTCGAAAGGTGAAC
>NW_020692884.1:0-6721 GCF_002925995.2 Terrapene triunguis
TAGACAGCAGTTCAAACACTGCCATGCTGCAGTTTACAACAGGCTCTGGTTATTATAGGATAATGTAATTGTTAAATACAAGCTCTTGTTGATTTAATATGAAGAACACCCTATGTCACTTTGGCATTTCCTGTTTTCTGAGTACTTAACCTTGCAACCTTAATGTTCAATTAAAGTAGCTTTTCTGGAATATGGAACAAGACCAGCCACCAAAATGGCTGATCTAAATCATGTATTCTCCATAGTAAGCCCCTCAATTGACATGAATGAAGAGACGGCTCTAGGATATAGGGCTGTCAAAATGCTCCGGGAGCAGTTTCTTCTCAAAATGGCAAACTGTACTCTTGGTTACAAAGTACATCAGCTTATAGCTAAATCTGTATAGTTCCTGCATGTGATTCCACTTTTAGCAGCATGGGATTTTAGCTCCTTTAACTATCAGTGCCTTTGAACAGTATGAGGGCCTGATCTTGTACCACTGAAGTCAATGGGAAATTTGCCATTCACTTCACTGGGAATGGGATCAGGTTTCTTAGTGAGTGTGCAGATGCTCAGAATTAGGCTCTTGAAACATGGTGCTTACGAAGGGCTTTAACTGCACTTTATATTGAATGGTGTTCACAGCTAGCCAAAATACATTGGACTAGGAGAATACACAGGACCTGCTAATCTAGTTTTGAAAGCAAATAGGTTTAATCACATTACGCCCATAAAAGAACGTTATCTTGGTAGTAGGTTACTAAGAAATACTGTTCTATTTAGACTTCCCTTCAGTAATCGAGGCTGGAGATTAAAGAGAGCGCTAAATTTCTGGTTCTTGGAGGCTCAAACAAAAGCAGACAGTACAAATATTCCTGAGAAGCTGAAACACATCACGTAGGTCCTTCTCAGAGGACGATATTGACCGCAAAGTCTAGGTGCAATGGGAAAAATTCATCTGGAGATTTGTGCACTGGATACAAAGAAATAAAATCCTTTTATCATGTACTGCACCCATGGAAATTAACTGATGTTAAACATCAGATCCTAGAGTCTCTACTCAGGCTAAATTCCCACTGACTTAAGTAGGAGTTTTGCCTTCGTGAGAAGTGCAATCTTAGGCCTTGGTTCAAACAAGTCACATGCTTAACTTACATCTCTATTCAGCAAAACACTTAAGCATATGTTGAAGTCAGTGAGACTTAAGCATGTGCTCAAATGCTTTGCCGAATCAAGACCTTAATGTGGTAAAGCATTTGCAAGGAATACTCTAAATGGCAGCTCTATGAGAAGAGTGTTGGCAGGATTGGCCCCCCAATGAAGAGGGCGCCCGGATATACTGAATGCAACAAAAAAAATTGAGATCAACAAGGAAAATTAATTTTAGGTTAGAATATAAGTGCTGAACTCTCTCATTTGTACCAAAATCTGCAAGCATACAACACATCATGCAAATCAGATTGAATTGATTCAGTCTTGTTTCTTCAATCACAAAGTGAGAGCTAATGATGAACTGGATTATTTTTACATTTTAGCTATACATTTCTCCATAAATAGGTCACCAATTCAAATTTTCTGTATGTGATGGTAAAGTGACTCAGTCTGTCTGTCAGTCAGTCGGCTGATTACTTGGTAGGAGAGTTACCTATAGAAGACTGTGTGGCCTACAGGATGGGGCACTGAACTGGCACTTAGGAAAAAAGGGTTGTATTCCTTACTCTGCCATTGACCTGCTGTGTGATCTTGGGCAAGTAATTTCACTCTGTTTTTTCTCTCCCGCCTTTTGTATGTTGAGACGTAAGCTCCTTGGGGCAGGGCCTGTCTCTCACAATGTGTATGCACACTGCCTAGTACAATGGAGCTCCAATCTTGGTTGGAACCTCTAAGCACTATGCAGATATGAAAAATGATGTACAATAATTTAAAATAATCAAAGAAAGCCCCAGTGACAGATGTCATGGCAAATCCAGATTCTTTATCAAATTCCCTACTATATAGGTAACAATGACTGTGCTCTTCTTCAGACTTGGCTCAGGTCTCTGTGTGGCTCTTGAGATAGGGATTTTTGGAAATGATTTTTGGGGGCTTTAGATCATTGAGTAGGGACAGTATTTTAAAAATTGAGTTAATATGGTGCATAATAATGCAAAATCAGTTTTTAGGCTAAATGAATATCTAGGTTTAAAATGATAGTATTTCAAGTTATAATCACTTATGGGGAAAAGAGTAATTGTTTTTGGCAGTTAATTTCTTCCAGTAACAAATCTAAGTAAACAAATTTTCTATGGATGCTCCATGAGGTGCTTTACTCATGGGTCTGAACGTGATTGAGAAGGAGCATTTGACATCTATGCTGCTTGTTTGAATGGCAAGAAGCTACAGAGCTGCTTGGAACAGGTAAAGGAAGTGACTTCTTGTGACTGGGTGCATTAGGCCCAGAGGCCCCCTGTTGGAGGCCTCGCAGTCTTACTGCCCCCAGAAAAGAGCAGTGGAGGTGGGTCCTCCAAGCTGCCTTGAGCGGCTGTGTGGGTAGCAGCCAATCATAAAGAAGCTGCAGGGAAGCAGCCAACCAGGGTCCAGCAGACTCCTATAAAAGGAGCTGCAGGTCCAGCATGAGTTCAGTGTGTACTCCTGGCTGGCTGTAGGACTGGACAGAGCAGTTGCTGTCAGGGACTGGGGGAGCAAGGAAGGTGAAGGTGCAGCTGCCTGCCTGCCAGGACTTGAGTAAGACAGGGGGCCCAGGGAAGTGGCCCAGGGAAAGGCAGTTAGTTAAAGGGATGTGGCACATGGCTACTACTTAGAGGTTCCTGGGTCTGGACCTGGAGTAGTGGGTGGGCCAGCCCAGGCTCCCCCCTCCCAAATAGCCATTGGGGAAGTTTAAACAGGCTAGGGTGTTTAAACAGGCCCAGGGAAGGGCTGTATCTGAACTATTACCCCAGGAAGGGGCCTGAACTGAGACTGTCTCAGCTGAAGAGCTGGGGTTAGTGAACTGAGTTCAAGAGGAGTGGCTCAGCGGGAGAGCTGGGGTCACTGAGGAATCAAGTGAAGGCAAAGAGTCTCCAGGGAGGATGGGATGCTGCTCCATCCCAGAGCAGGAACTTTTGTCAGGTAGCCAGACCCCAACTGAGGGTATCGTGAGGGGCCCTGTTGGATGGATTGAGCCAGAGAGGGCTTAACTTCAGAAGTTAGTTTATTAAAAGGGGACACAAAGCGAAAGTTCTATTTGATCTAGATTATAACACCACCCTCATCACCATAGGGTCTGATCACCTTCCCGCAGCGCGTTAAGTGACTTGACTAACCTCTGTCTCTTTTTAGACGGTTTTCTCTCATCTGAGACTGGAGGAATGATGAAGAGGACAGGCAGCACCAAGAAGGGCTGGGAATTCTACATAAAGGCTGCTGCAGCCTCTCCTTAACCCCACAAATCCTGTGTACCCTCCTGCTACTGACTGCAGTCGCTTTTCTGGTTTTACAGCAGGCCAATCAGTCTCCCCTTATGCAGCATTCATAAGGACTACAGGAGGAGAGCACTGCTCCTGAGCAATTAAGGAGATACACAGGTGAAGAAAGCAGATGCCATGTCATGATCCCAAGCATTGCTGATGGAGTGGGATTTTACGTCACGTGGCAACTTCAGCCTTCTGGTCATCACAATTATGATGTTCTTTCTGCTGCTGGTTTCCTGTTTCCTCATTCTTCTGATAAACCACAGTCTTTACTTAGGGTGACCAGATGTCCCGATTTTATAGAGAAAGTCCCGATATTTGGGGCTTTTTCTTATATAGGCTCCTATTACCCCCTCCCACCACCGTCCTGATTTTTCACACTATCTGGTCGCCCTATCTTTACTACTGCAGAGTCCTGGAGCTTAGAAGCTGTTGCATGCCTCACTTCACCTCTGCCTGGACAGTAAATCTCAGCAGAAGAACCCCATCTGAGAGAGAGAGAATTTGGGAAGGTTGGTGATCATTTTTATCCTTGCCCCTGTTTCAGTTTGGGAAGAGTTCTTTAGCACGACATTAATGTGGACTATGGAACTTTAGTGCACACCAGCAGGGTCTATGCGGATCAATTAATGTGCAACATATGAGTGCACTTTAGAAATCGCTCCCCTGTAGTAGTCCATGTTACTGCTCTGTGTATATAAGCCCAGGAATGGGGACATCTGCATAAGGAAAGGGGTGAAGTCAACACTAATTGAGGAACCATTTCTGGCATTTTCCCAGCATTTATTGGATGAACACCAATTTGATTTTTTTGTATTGGGGGTGTTGTATTGGGTGTCTACCTAAAATCAGAAGCCCTACCTATTCTACATGAGGCTTTGCTCACAATGTAGTCAAATTGCACAAGGCTCCCGGTACAGCTGAATGTCTTGTTATATGTTATCATATTATCATTGCCATGCTAGAAATTAGAGACTGCTTTACCAGCACTTAAGAAATTATTTCCTTTTTCTGACAAATATTATTGTGGACTAACCAATTGGTGATTCTTGCTTTAAACTAAATGATTGTGTTCCGGGGGGGGGGGGGGGGGGTTGGTTGAGATGGTAGATAGGCTGTGTATTTTCAGTGGCACAGTGGCTGTTAGGACTGTTGTACATCCTCTAGTGGATTACAGCCTGTAAGATGAGAACCCTTGAGTCTAGTTCTCTCTTGATACTGGCAGATCTCTGATCATGCTGCTACAGATGACAATCACTTTCTTATAATCACAGCTGAAAACCTTCACCGTTAGAGTTGTGGAATGTTAGCAGTGTCCCTGCAAAAGTTCTTCCCTTTTGGTGGAAAACTGATAAATAGGGTACCTGTGAAAATGATTTTTGCATGTGATGGTAAAAGGAATAGGTTATAAAAAAGCCAACCAGCAAGTAAGAATTTGTGTAGAGTGCGCTGTTGTCTTACGTCTTTCTGGGAGTGTAATGTGGCAGCCAGCAGCCCATTGTGTTTAAAGAGAGAGGGAGTGGGTGGAATTGGAAATGTAAAATTTTATGATTAGAATTCTCAGATTAGAATAGGATTTTTTTTTTAAAGGTCATACTTGTTAGGCATCTGAATGGGGGTTTTGTTGATCCAAATGCCTTAGTCAGGTGAAGTAATCTGGGAACTGGATTGTGTCCTATACACCTATTTTCCCCAGCAGAATGCCAGCATTCACAGCTGCTGAAAGGTGGCCTTTAAAAATAAAAAATGAGCTTTTGGAAAAAAAATACAGATCCTTCCACACCTGCATTGTTTGAGGCTATTGAACAAAGCTAAGCATTGCCGTTTGCAATGCTTTGCACTCAAATACTACATCACTGTATTATGAAGGAAATGCTCCTGATACAATTATGCATGGCATGTTGGGGTCAGCAGCCCTGGAGGCTAGACCTTGAACCTCTTTTTGATTTTTGCTTATCTCAATAACATACCTTTCACTTGCCTTCCCTGTATCTTGTCATCTTTCACTAAACCCTGCGTGGGTTCCTGAAAACCAAGGTTTTTTTAAAAAAAAAAACAGCTGTCACTAATCTAGACTTTTAATTACCATAATTCAAAAATGATGTAAAAAAATTAATTCTGCACCAGTATACTGTACTCTTAATAAAATGCTGCCTGAGGGCGAGTGTTAGCTTCCTATCCGCTCCACTTTCACCCTGTACAGTCCCTTCTGTAGAGCTCTTTCCAACCAGGATGTGCCATGCAGGCACTTTGCACCCTCACTACCACCCCACCTTCTCAATAGGGTTGACACCTCCCCAGATTTTTGAGGGGGAGGAGCAGGATGCAGATTTGCATTCCCTCCCCCCCGTGTTCTTGTGCAATACTAGCCTGCAGGGTTTCATATTCAGAATTTAATGTAAGGGGAAAAAATCTGCCTGTGTTATGGGATGTCACACTTTTCCCAACGTTATAAAATATGAAAGGTGTCAAGAGCCCCCACCTCCCCTTTGTGAGCGCTGTTTAATGGTATCACTTAGTCCCTTTGGCGTGGCTTGTAGGATTTAGTAGCTTTAGAACCCGGGGCAGCTGATCCGTTCTGTTCGTTGTTTCTTTTCTGTAAGCGCTGGAGTTAGCAGGAAACTTTCCATTCTGGATCATCTCCCACACGGGAGGGGGGGGGGTAAAGCCCCCGCTGTTGTGCAGTGTCTTAGATCCCACCTTTCCGCAGGCCAAGACGAGAAGCAGGTCTCTCCCCTCTGTGGTGCAAGGCTGTGGTTTGGTCACTTCACTTCAGCCAGCAAAGTGTGTGTGTGTGTGTGACTCTTGTCATCACCGGGCTTAAAGGCAATTGGATGAACTTAAAATGCTCCGACTCCAGCTGGAGGGGCCCCTCCCCGCGGGAGGTAAATGTGTCTCCGTGGGTCGCGGGGGAGAAAAAGCCCCAGAGGCGCTTCTGCCAACCGGACCCGTCTGCCCCCCACCCCCGTGTTGGCTGTTCCCCAGGCCGGGAGCAGGCGAACCCGGAGAAGTTGCTCCGCGGCGCGGGGCCGGAGCCGGAGCCGCGCGGCGAGCCCCGGAGAGCGAAGGGAAAGTGAGTGAGCCTGTAACCCCAGCAGCCCCGGCTCCGCCCCCCGCCCCGCGCCTGCCCGCGGCCCGCTGACGCCGCTCGGCAGCAATGGCACGGGGGCAAGGGGACGGCCCGAGGCTACTCGCGGCTTTAAAACGGGAGCGGGGCGGGTGCTGCCGGCAGTGCACCGCGGCGCTCCGCAGCCCAGCCCGGCTCGGCTCTCCCCTCGCCCGGCCCCGCCGCC
>NW_020692885.1:0-1005 GCF_002925995.2 Terrapene triunguis
TCCCTCATGCCCTGCTTGCCAAAGATCTCAGAGGAGAGGAATGTGGAGAGAGAGAGACCAGGAAACACTTTCTGGTGCTCAGGTGCCACGGGAAGTCGAGACACGGGAGGGTTTTCAGAGCAGGTTGGACAAACACCTGCCAGGGATGGTCTAGGGTTACTTGGCTCTGCCTCACTGCGGGGAGCTGGACTGGATCCCCTCTCGAGGTCCCATCCAGCCTCACTTCTCTATGACTAGACAGACAGCCATCTGGATAGATGGGTAGAGAGTTGTGGGGATAAATAATTAGCTAGCTACATAGCTACGTAGCTTGGGTGTTTGAGGATTAGATTAGATAGCTACATAGCTACGTAGCTGGGGTGTACGGGGATGGATAGATAGATTTTTATCATGGAGGCTAATTACCCCTTGGGACAGTTTACCAAGGGGCCTGGCAGATGCTCCATTGTTGGCAATCTTGAAATTGAGCAGGGCTGGTTTTGACACCGACCTCCTGTAGTGGAGTTAATTCAGCACTGGGGTCTCTTTGGCTTTATACTCTGTGATTTTTAGTGGTGCTGGGGCTTGGAGTGTGTTGGGAACCCCTCAGCTGCCCTTTTCCTTGTGGCTCAGGGACCATGAGCCGCACCCTACTCTGCGAGGAGAAGCCAAACGGTCCTGCGCTCCCGGCCCCACTTACCTGCTGAAGAGACGGAGGATGCGAGGTGAGCGAGTAGCAGGGAGACCCAAAGCGTCTTCATTCTTTGGGAGAAGAGTCTGGGGCGTAATCCATAGAGGCGGTAACGGAGCGAGGCCGTGCACTGGGAGTGCACTGAACGGGGGGAGGGAACTAGAAACCTTGGCTGGGAGTGCACTGAACGGGGGGAGGGAACTAGAAACCTTGGCTCCCGGGGGTGGGGGTGGGAGAGCACTCAAATTCCTCTGTCTGGGCGGAGGAATAGAGGAAATTGTTCTGGTGAATTTCAAAGGTCGATGAGGCTAATAAATTAGCAGCTGGGAGATTTT
>NW_020692886.1:0-1219 GCF_002925995.2 Terrapene triunguis
CTCATGGTCTCCACAGAAGATTATTGCAAACGTGTTTCCAGTGTGCAGTGCAGAATTGAGAACCCCACTGATCCAGGTACTGGCTGCCATTTGGACACAAGGTCTCCTGTTCTTGATCTCCTTGAAGTCCACCTGTTCTCCATGTCAGGCTAGATAGGTTTTCGCTTCTTGGTTCAACTCTCACCCTGAATTTAAAGGCACTAGTCTACAAAACAATTTTGTGGACTATCAGCTTTCCTGCTTACTCAGTTTTACTATCTGGCAGCTACCCCTCTGAAACAGAAATAAGAAGGGATGCAATAGACTGTATGGGTTTGAAATTATTGTATTATTGGACAATATTTGCATTCCCCTGTCTTTCTTAAAGCTCAGTTTCCAATTAAGGGTGGTCAGAAATTTTCTGCTTAAATTGTTTTCAAAGGAAAATTGTATTTTCAATTAATCAAATTTTCACAGAATGTCTCAGGTATCCTCAAATATATTTCACTGATACTTCATATATATATATAGGAGAACTGAAAACCCATGGATTTAGGCAGGAAAAAATCAGTTTTCTCCTATTTTTAGCTGAAAATGTTTGTTTCTCACTTGCCAAAACATGAACAATCACAGATTTTTGGAAATTCTATGAAAGCCCAAATTTTTTTTGATAAAAATAATCTGATAGACTCTAGATGTTTGGTTGACTTGATAGCAAAGGTCTTAAAGAGTTCCAAACATAATTCAAATTTATGTTCTTAAATTAGCCCTGTATATTAATACTCTAACATATTTAATTGAAATGGCAAACTTACTGTGCTGGTCTTTGTGGAATTTTTCCGAGCTTGCGATGCATTTGAGCCTCCAGTGTTAGCAATCTTTGGTCCTATCTATCTATCTATCTATCTATCTATGCACCCACTGCCAGGATTGTTTGGTTCTCTCTCTCTCTCATGCCCCCATCACCGTATTATCCAGCAGCTATTGTTGTGTCCCTTCTCTGGATGTCCTGAGTTGCTGTGTCTCTCTGCAGTTCCTAGCAGACAGGGATCTACTCCACAGATGGGCGCTCCCTGCTCCCCTCCTTGGGTAGGCTTGGCTGAGAGGTGATGGACTAAATGGGATGAGGGACTGAAATCCCACCCCCAGCTCTAGAGAGGGCCAGGCAGAGGAAGGAGGAAAGTGGGGTGGGAATGAAGTGGTGGCCCGGGATGGCCAAAGGAGAGAAGCAGGAGAGAAT
>NW_020692887.1:0-6429 GCF_002925995.2 Terrapene triunguis
GGTGCTTACCCTGGCAAGCCGCGTGCCAGAGGTTGCCGACCCCTGCTCTAGATGCTGCTATTTGTTATGTCGCCATAACTGGCCTCCCCCAGTATCCCACAATGACCGCTGTAACCGATCTGCACACTGATTTAAAACTCAGCTGCCCTGCATACAGCAACAAAGGCACACGCCCCTACCCTTTCAAAGCTCCCAGGAAGTTCTGACAGCTGAGCAGGCTGCTCCACTTGGGCAGCAAACAGCAAATCATTAATGTGGAATCCTGCTCTCCCCCGCATTAGTAACACAGCATCAGGGCAGGCTGCTGCTACGGGGGGGCGTAGCCGGGGAGAGAGGGACTGCTGTGCTGTGGAGAGCCAGGGAGGGAGGCAGGGGCTGATGTGTGAGGGGGTGTCCCCCTCCTCCTGCCTCCTGCTGCTGTCTGAATTAAAGAGACAGCATGCCAACAAACCCACTCTCCCGCAACACACACATTTCCCCAACACACACTCTGTCTCTGTCTCCCAAATACACACACGTACTCCCTGTCATACACTCTCCTCTCCCCCCCCCCCCCCCCCCCATACACTTCAGTTGAAAAGCGGCTGGCAATCTAATAGGATGCCCATTGAATTATGGTATTGAGAAACCTGCATCATGTGATGCTGAACCTCCCCCAAGAGGCATTGCAAACCCTCCCCAAAGCACACTGTGGCCAGTTGCATAGTGGGATAGCTTCCCACAGTGCACTGCTTTCTGTGTCAATGCAAGAGCTGCTAGTGTGGATGCGCTCTGCGGACACAAGGAGCATAGTGTGGACATGCAACAGCGCTTTAATTTAAGTGGTGGCTGTTTGTCACCATAACTTTTGTTGACAAAACTCTGTAGTGTAGACAAGGTCTCAGCCAGCCACCCCATCAAAGAGAATGCCCCTGTGATGATTGTTTCATCTTTTTGACAGTTAGACCCATTCAGTCTTAATGACTTGCAATCAGAGTTCTTGTGTCTGCAGGGGTATGTGCTGGAACTGGCTTCTTCCCTCGACATCCAACACACCAATCTGATTCATAAAACACATTTTGGCACACAGATGACTATTCATTGCCGAGCACCTCCACATTTGTCACAGATGGAAAGAGTGTTTGGGTCTGGCACAAATGAAATTGAACTCTGAAACATTCCATCAAAGTCACCAATCTCTCAAATGAAAATTGAGGACTAGACATTTATATGAAAGACTCTGATACAAAATAAATTGCATGATAAAAGATAGGCATGCTAGATTTTAGGTGGATTATAGTATAACAAATGTCAAACGTCACTTTGCAGGAGCTTTAGCCTCTGGCCCACAAAAATGACTAATGAGAGGTCTTTTCAGGGAAACTATGGTTTGCTACCTTTGATGTAAAGAGTGCATGTAGGCAAATCAAAATGAACACATCAAAATATTGCATTGACAGCAGATCCAGGTGTGTGAAAGTTCAACATAATTCCATTTGAATTGTGTAATGCTGAAGCTACCTTTGAAAATGTTGAAAAAACTTTACAAAACATTTTAACTTCATTAATGAACTCAAGCCATGAGGTTCTACCCGGATCCAAACTTCCCCAAAGTTTGTGTTTTCTATTTTTGGGGTTTTGTTCAGGCTCATCTCTCAGTCCTAGATTATATTCTGGGTGTATACCAAAATTATTGATTAGGAAGTAAACCTCTTACAATAGGCTTTTGATAAACTGAAAGCATCCAGTTTAAAACTGAGTCAAAACAAATGTGAATTGTTTAAGAGCCCAGTAATTTAAATAGGGCATTTCATTAGTAGGACAGAAAATATTACTGATGACAGGAAAATTCTAACAATGAAGAATTTGCCTACTTCCACAATCATCAGAAAAGTCGCTGATTTACAGGATGTTGTTCCTATTATCATAGTTTTATGCTGGGTTTTGCACTGATTGCAAGGTCTTTGCACAGGCTAATGGGAAAAGGACAAAAGTTCATCAGTAGTGAATAGGATTGTAAAGATGCATTTCACCACTTAAAATAGGCATCACTGACAGCATTAATTCTGGGGTACCAAAGCTTTGAAATTATTTTTGTCATGGACATGGATTGCAGAGATACTGGGTTAGAAGACAAAGTAGTAGTTCTGCTTCTACTACCTGGCTCTTATAGAGAGCTTTTCACCAGTAAATCTCAAGGTGCCTTAGCTCAAAACTAAGTGGTAGCTATCAGCAGTTGCATGATAGTTGGATTTGTATATATGTATGCAAAACAAAACCCAAGGATTCAGATGTACAATATTTTACTTTGTGCTGAATCTTTGATTTCTAAATTACATATAAAAATACATTTTAGCCATTTTAAGCAAACAAGGGCTATGTCTACATTACTAGCCAAGGGTGTGATTTCCCTGATTGTGTACAAATTTTCATACTAAGTACAAACCTGCCTGAAACTAGTGGGGAGGTACTTAACATGGCTCAGCCATGCCTCCACTGCCACTATCTGTATAACGATGTCTTTTCATATTTTCATTAGCTCAATCAGCGTGAGTATGTGTACACCAGCGGAGGAATCACACCCTTAGCTTGTAGTGTACGCATAGCCAAGGCTACCTGTTTTTCATTTCTAGAAGAGTGAAGATATGATTTGTGACATTGTGCTACATTAACACATAAAAGCTTTGTTTTCTAAATGGAAATACATTCGTTTATTAATTTATAATGTGAAACAAAAGCTACTCTGAACTTGGAAATAAAACTTTTAAATATTGGGACTGAATTTTAATGTCTGCTGTTCTCACTGTTTATAAAACTTGCCAGACTTATCTTAAGACCATTGGTTACACTCTATTTCTCATTTCTATTTCTACAGCTTTGAGAAAATATGTGCAATTAAGCATGATAGTTTGGCTTCATTTCCTAATATATGGTCGGCCATGGAGAATTCTCCTAGCTAATGTTATTAGAAAGTCTGCTTAATTGGATTCTAACATTAACAGTAATGTTATTACTTTGTCTGTAGGCGTGTTTAGTTGCAACTTGTGATTCTTTATGTGCTTGTATCTGTTCTTGTCTGTTTGTAACTTATTAGAATCGTCATTAAAATGTATAAACTAAAAAAAGAGGATTTTAAATAAGACTAAGTTATTTCCTTCTGAAAAGTACAAACTATATTCTCAGAAAGTTTATTCAGCAACAATTTTACTGCAGAATGGTATTCTCCATGGCCAACCATATATTTTACTGCTGAGGCAGAGAACAAAAACTGACAACAGTTCAGCAAACAAAATTGTCCCTAAATAGATCTTACCCTTATCACACTAAGGATCTTCACAGTAAGGAGTGCTACATTATACTGGCTGTAGAATAGTTTCCCCAAGGGAAATTGGTGAAAGCTCCATTTCTTAAGACAGGACTGTATAAAGCACTGGAGAATGCTCTGTGAGGAAAAATTCTATTTCTAAGTTCTATGACTCAATTTGCCCAATAGAATTTAACAACTCAGGAGCACCAGAAATCCCAGAAAAGATAAGGAGGTTATGTTGGAAGGGACGGGGAAGCTCTTTGAAAAAAATTACCACTGCATCTGTACTCTAAGGTTTTCCCTACAGTGCAAGTCCGTTGAGGAAATCTGCCCTCTTGTCATGAAGACACTCCATAGGCTTGGGGTCCTTCTGGACTCCTCACTACTTAGAGATATGTAAATACCTACAACTGCTGAAAATGCCCTTTTTCTACTACTGGCCAGAAGAGTGTGTCCCATCCTATTGGACTCTGATCCAACTGCCATGATCCATTAATCTGTGACCTCTAAGCTTGATTCCTGAAATTCATTATATCTAGGAATGAAGCTGCCAGCCCTGGACAATCTCTATTTGGGCCTGAATGGAGCAGCGCACATATTCAGTGACATAGGCCACCAACATTACATCAGTGCTCCATTCTCTGCATTGCCTCCATGTGGGAATACAAAATCAAATTCTCTGTTTTGGTCCCAGTATTCAAGGACCTCCACAGGCTTGGCCCAGGTTACCTGAGGTACCTCTTCTCTGTGGCAGCCCACAGTAGCTGTGTTCCACTAGAAGAATTGATCTGTCAGCCACAGTTCAATTGTTAAAGTCAAATGTCATGAGACTCGTGAATAGTTTTCCCACAGCTGTGAAACTTGCTGATGACTACCTTTGAATGGCCACAGATCTCACAACAAAATGCAACACTCCTTTATTTGAATTAGGTTTTTGGTGAGGCAGTTCTCCCTCTATTCAGTTGAATCCAATATTATTGACGCTTGTCAGTCTGGAAACTAAGGGCTGGTCCACACTAAGCCCCCAGTTCGAACTAAGATACGCAACTTCAGCTACGTGAATAACGTAGCTGAAGTCGAAGTATCTTAGTTCAAACTTAAAGGTACTTACCGCGGGTCCACACGCGGCAGGCAGGCTCCTCCGTCGACTCCGCCTACTCCTCTCATGGAGCAGGATTACCTGCGTCGATGGCGAGCACTTCCGGGATCGATTTATCGCGTCTAGACAAGACGCGATAAATCGATCCCAGAAGATCGATTGCTTGCCGCTGAACCAGTGGGTAAGTATAGACGTACCCTAAGCTTAGCCATGGCTTTGGCTCTTACTGACTGTGGGACCATTTTCTTTTGCCTTACATATTCATGCAGAGTTCCACTAGCCAGTGTCAATTGACACCCTTGACTTTCTTGGAGCAGTGGGCTTCCACTGAGTCCAGGTGGCATTCCCTTCTCACTCCCATCCCTCTTTTCCTTTTATTTTAGTCCCATAAAATGTAGTTGAACTGTGTATTTTTGCGGACCTTCCCCTCTTTGGGTGGGAGGCCATTGTTGATTCTTTGGTGGTGCTTTTTGGGAGGCCTCTGCAGTGGGGTATTCTTTTGAATTCACTCCCTTACCTGGGCCTGCAATAGCCCATATCTAATGATCTTCAAGGCACACTGCAAGCTCATCTTTTTACTCTGGCATTTGTAAACAAGGGAGAAATATGAGGGTGGTGAATGTTGGTAGTAGGAACTTGGCTTTGATTTTTAATTGCCTGGCCTACTGGTTATAAACTATATTGAATGGTATTGCTGCCTATATGTGAACTGAGTATGGTCTCAGTTAAGTCTGTAATGGGCAGACTGTTTGGGTAACCCAGGGTGTGTATTTGTGTGTGTGTGTGTGTGTTACAAGTCACCCTCTGTGCCCAATACACAGAGCTCATGAGCTGTTATAGCCCACAGATACAGAGTTTTAGCTCAAGCTGTAGGAGTTGTCATGCTCAGTCCTTTAAATTAATATTTTCATATGCATTAATATTTGCATATGACTCTCTAGGGTAAAAGAATTACAGTCAAGCTCAGCATTTCTGGCACCAAATAGCACATATAAGCATTGTAGAGAAGTTGCTGAAACATTATTTTGTTAAATATGAGATCATTGTCAATGTTATGAACATTCTTTTAAGTTTTTTTAAATAGGTATTTTCTAAGACTACTCGGCGTATGGAGTGAAAAATGAGTTCATGAGACTGGGAAGAAATAAGCTGAGTTTCAATTTGATATTGCTTCTTATTTAAAACTTTTTGTTTTGGTTTGTTTTCTTGTTGAGCAGAGGCTGGAGTGATATTATTAGGCATTTATGTGCATAATGAAAACATTCACAATTCTATTTTTTTTTAAAGATAGGAAATATATATTGTGGCAAAGTTCCTCCTCTACCTTGGTGGGTCCTGCACTTGTTGGTGGATTTGCTCACCTCAGTGATCTTCCCCTCTGGTGGAACCCACAGTCTGGATCAACTTCTCCTGTGTCTGACCAGGAGTTGGGAGGTTTGGGGGGAACCCGGGCCCACCCTCTACTCCGGGTTCCAGCCCAGGACCCTGTGGATTGCAGCTGTCTATAGTGCCTCCTGTAACAGCTGCATGACAGCTACAACTCCCTGGGCTACTTCCCCATGGCCTCCTCCAAACACCTTCTTTATCCTCACCACTGGACCTTCCTCCTGGTGTCTGATAATGCTTGTACTCCTCAATCCTCATACACACGCCTCACTGACTAAATGGGAGGCTTTTAACTAGTTCCAGCCAGCCCTTGATTGGCTTCAGCTGTCCCAATCAATGTAGCTATCTCCACTGCTTTCTAGAAGGATCTTAATTGGCCCCAGGTGTCTTGATTAACCTGGAGCAACTGCCATTTGGTTACCATGGTACCAGGGATTTGTTTAGCCTGAAGCTAACATACCTGTTCCTCACTACTTTACTGTAGCCATCTGGCCTTGCCCCATCACAATATCCTCAAGCATGGGGTCATAAACTAATGTCTGAATGGCAAAATTTGGGAGAAAACTTTCCCAGTGGGCTGGGTATTTCAAATTCTCCACTATGGGTTTTCTTTCAGCTTCCTCTGAAGCATCTGGTACCAGTCACTATGAGAGTCAGG
>NW_020692888.1:0-4654 GCF_002925995.2 Terrapene triunguis
CTGCAGCTCAACAACAGGGCCACCCCGCAGCACCTGGACATGCTAATGAGGGTGCCCACCAGGACGGCCCCACCCCTGCCAGCTGGAGATAGGGCAGACTGGTCAAGTTGACCCGGTGACCCTGTGTTGTCCAAAATGGTACCAGACAATGACCCAGAGGCCTTTCTAAAGACCTTTTTGTTGCTCACCAGCTGTGCACGTTGGGACTCCAAGACATGAGCCATCAACTGCCTGTCTTGACATGGGAGGGGAAGCCGCTTATAGGCCCCTCAGCTGGCGGTCTGCCCTGGACTATCCAACAATGAAGGCAGCCATATTCTATAGACTGCAATTAACCAGAGACTTACTGCCGCTGTTTCAGAGAACAATGATTCAGCCCATCTATATGGTCTCAGACCCTGCTGCAGAGGCTCAAGGACATCAGCTGCAAGTGGTTGAGGCCTGAGTCCAGGACAAGCAGACAAGTACCTGACCTGGTCATTCTCCAGTATTTCCTCTGGGCCCTCCCCATGCCCATGTGCGAATGGGTACAGAGACACCATCCAGAGGCGCTAGGAGAAGCAGTGAGACTAGCAGAGAACTATTTCAGGCTGACACCCCACCGGCCTTGCCTGGGAGGGCAGCGCTTGACTAGGGGTTGTTACCTAAGCAAAGCAGATGACTCCGCTGGAACGAGTTCTCCTAGGGCCTCATACAAGACCCGGTAGATGTGGGGAAGCAATTGGAGTCATCCAACTGCAGGTCAAACAGCAAAGGGAGGATTCTTTCTGGAGGGTCTATGAGGAGGGTATTGTCGGAGAAAAACAGAGTTCTCACTCTCAGGTTGGGTGCAGCAAGTCAGATACTTTATTTTCTCTAACAATTGCGTGGAGGGAGAGAGCAAAACAGGTCTCTCTCCAGGTAAACAATTACAGCAAGCATTTATACCCTTTGTTACATACAATAATGGGCGACAGCTGCATTTTGTTTATACATATGTCCTCCTGATATCTTATTTTCCTCAACAATTTAGACTATAGTCTACATTCCATACTTATCTAACACAAGGTCACATTAACTTCTCATACAGTTCTTTCCCACTCGCCTCACACAATCCTCGCTTCTACAAATCTCGCGTTATTAGGGTTACAGCTAGCCTGACTCTTGCTCAAACAAGGGGACTGTTTGAATATGAAATCCCCTTCAAATCCCTGTCAGTTCTTTCTCTACTTCCACAGTATAGACCCAAATAGATGAGGAAATGATCAGACCTGGGCTAGCTACCCACCTGCCGCGGTTTGAGTTACGGGCAGACCTGCGCTATCTCCCAGCACACGGAATCCTACACAGAGAACAATATACCCAAATTCTCGTACCCCATACATTTTGATGAGAAACACTCATGTTGGCCCATTAGGTGCCAATGGAAGGCCACCTGCACCAGGAGAAAACCCTGGCCTTTCTGTTACCCTGCTTCTTTCGGACAGGCATTCACAAAGAAGTAAAAGATTATTGTGCTTTCTGATCACACTGCCAATTGGTAGTCCCTAAAGAGGTGCAACCAGCCCCCTGGTTCCCCTTTCACTGGTAGAAGTCCCATTCGAGTGGATGGGGTGGAGATTATGGCTACCATTATATGCTTGTTGTAGTTGACTATGCCACACGCTACCTTGTGGCAGTTCCCTTTTGGACCACCATGGCCCTAGTGATAGTGACAGAATTATTGAAAATCTTTGCAACAGTGGGACTACCCAAGTTGATCTTGAAGGACAAAAGTACAAATTTCACCTCCAAGCTAATGAAGGAGGTATGTGGTCTATTGTGAATGAAGATCCTGCACAACTCCATACACCACCTAAAGACAGATGGCCTTGGGGAGTATTTCAACCAGACTCTGAAGGGGATGCTCATGAGCTTCATCAGGACTGACCTCCAGTGTTGAGAGGCTGTCCTCCCCCGACCTCCCATTCACAGTACTGGAAGTCCTGCAAGCTTTGACAGGCTTCTCACCTTTAGCACTCTACAGATGACAGACATGAGGGATACTCAGCCTGTTGAAGGAAGGCTGGAAGGAACAGGCCAATCTAACCCCTAATGTGGTGTATGTGGTATGTTCTGCAGTTTAGGGACTGCCTGGACAATTTGCACAAATTCACTAAGCAAAAATGTACAAAGGTGCCAGGCGGCCCAGGAGCAGAACTACAATAAAGGGAACAGGCTAAGAGAGTTTGGGACTGATGACTGCATCTAGGTGTTATTACCAGCTCCGAGTCAAAACTGATGGCCAAATGACAGGGCCTCTATGACATCATTTGCGGGGTTGGACTGGTGAACTACAAAGTCCGCCAGCCAGATTGGAAGGAGGAAAACCAGATCTATGACATTAACTTGTTAAAACCATGGACATCTAGAGAGGGACTTCTAATAGCTCCATATCCCTGACACAGATAAAAATGTCAGGTGCTGACTTGAAGGTACAGTTGTGGGAGCACTTGACCCTGAGACAGAAGAGATGGGCCAGTCTCTTGGTACATGAGTTCAAGGATGTCTTCTTGGAAGTGCTTGGTCAAATGGCCATGTTGTTCCACCACATCGAGACTGAGTCAAGGAAGATGATGAGAAAGGCCATACAGCTCATACCAAAGAAGATACAAATAATAGTCAAAGAGGAGTTAGAAGATGCGAAAGCTGGGGGTCATTCTGAAGTCTCAAAGTGCATGGTGCAGTCTGATAATGCTGGTTCCAAAACCCAATGGTTGAGTCAGATTTTGTATAGACTTTCACAGGGTGAACAAAATCTCAAAGTTTGATGCCTGCTCAATGCGTTGAGTAGATGACCTACTAGAGCATCTAGGACAGACTCAGTATATAACACCTTTAGGTCAGACCAAGAGTTACTTGCAGATCCCCCTGACGAGAGCATTCTGGGAAAAGACAACTTTTTCCTCACTGTGGAGTCTCTTCAAGTTCAGAGCCATGCCCTTCAATTTACATGCTGCGGTGGCCACCTTCCAACAACTAATGGACAAGATTCTGCAGCAACATAATGATTATGTGAACACTTATTTAGACAACTCGGTGATCATCAGTTGGGACTGGGAGACACAATACACAAGGTGACGGTGGTACTACGTTGCTTAAAGGCCACTGGGCTAACAGCAAACCCCACCAAGTGTGCTGTCAGGAAAAGGAAGACACGGTACCTGGGATATATGGAGGTGGGGGGGAGAGCAAGATTACCAAAGTCTTAGTTGAGAAAATGCAAGCTTTGAGGGACTGCCCGACCCCTGAGACCAAAAAACAACTCTGGTTCTTTTTGGACGTAGCCAGCTATTACAGAAAGTTTGTGCCTATATTCACAGAGTGGGCAGCACCTCTGACCTAGCTAAGAAAGACTTGGACCCCTAGAAAGTGCAGTGGATTGCCGAATGCCAGAAAGTCTTCCAGGACATTTAGAAGATTCTGTTCAGTGAACCCCCAACTTTGAGAGCCCTTTCATACTCCAGACGGATGCCCCAGAAGCCACCATAGACACAGTACTATTGGAGGAATGTGATGGTGAAGAACACCCAGTATTATATTTGAGCTGCAAGTTTCTCCCCATTGAGAAAGCATATGGCCTGGGGGAGGGTAGGAAGGAACTCAGGGCACTGTTAGAGTCAGTGAACCCTGATTCTGCTTGTCTAACTTGAGGGACCTGAGCTGCCACCCAGTGGAGTGGGTGGGCCTGGGTTCCAACCCCCTGACAGACCTGAGATCAGAGAGTATTTTTCAGATCCCTGAGCATCAGCAACAGACTGACAGCCCCACTGAGCTGAGGGAGCCGGCGCCACACCCTGCTTAGCCAGGTGAGGCACTGTTGGACTGACACACTGACACACAGTGCCCAGTTTCCATTCAGGTCCTATTGTGGGCATCCCACATTTAAGCTCCAAGAACTCAGAGGCATGTGATATTTCCGTTTTTATGCCATTCCAGCCCAGTGAGATCATTGCAGTAACTGGTAATGAGAGGTTGAGGTGGGCACTGACATTTGACAACCTGCAATCCTCCCAGGGCTCTAGTGTTGATTGTTAGACTCTGGTTGCAGGCAGTCAGGTCTGTTGGTTGGAGTGGTGGTCGAAGCTGGATGTAAGGTTGGCACTGGGCCAAAGGCAGCACTGAAACCAGAGTCTGGGGACAGGCTGTGGGTCAGAACTGATATCAGAGTCCATAGACAAGCCAAATCAGTGTCGGATTTGGAGTCCAGATGCAGGCCAAGGGTTGAAGCCAGGTTGGAGTCAGTCCCAGTGTCTGGAGGTCAGGAGGCATAAGCAGGGCTGGAGAAGGTCAGTAACAAGGCTGGAGCAAGCCTGGAGTGAGCTGGAAGGATGCTCAGGCAAGGCTAGGACAGGAACAGTAATAAGATCAAGGGCAGGCTGGAAGCTTAAAAAGTCTGTGTCAAGGCTGTATCCCCACTTTGAACTTTAGGGTACAAGAGTGGGGGCCTGCATGAGGACTCCGAAGCTTAACTACCCGCTTAGTTCTGGTCCGCTGCCACCATCCCAAAGCTAATTCCCTTCCCTGGGTAGCCTTGAGAGACCTTCACCAATTCCCTGGTGAAAACAGATCCAAACTCCTTGGATCTTAAACAAGGAGAAATTGACCCTTCCCCCCTCCTTCCTTTCACCAACTC
>NW_020692888.1:4664-29538 GCF_002925995.2 Terrapene triunguis
TCCTGGTGAATACAGATCCAAACCCCCTTGGATCTTAAAACAAGGAGGAATTGACCCTTCCCCCCCTCCTTCCTTTCACCAACTCCTGGTAAATACAGATCCAAACCCCCTTGGATCTTAAAACAAGGAGAAATCAATCTGGTTCTTAAAAAGAAGGCTTTTAATTAAAGAAAAAGGTAAAAATCATCTCTGTAAAATCAGTATGGAAAATAACTTTACAGGGTAATCAAACTTAAAAAGCTCAGAGGATCCCCCTCTGTCTTAGGTTCAAAGTACAGCAAACAAAGATAAACACTCTGGTAAAAGGTACATTTACAAGTTGAGAAAACAAAGTAAATCTAAGACACCTTGCCTGGCTTTTTACTTACAAGTTTGAAATAGGAGAGACTTGTTTAGAAAGATGGGGAGAACCTGGATTGATGTCTGGTCCCTCTCAGTCCCAAGAGCGAACAACCCCTTAAACAAAGGACACAAAACAAAAGCCTTTCCCCCCCCCAAGATTTGAAAGTATCTTGTCCCCTTATTGGTCCTTAGGGTCAGGTGTCAGCCAGGTTACCCGAGCTTCTTAACCCTTTACAGGTAAAAGGATTTGGAGTCTCTGTACACAGGAGAACTGTTACCCCTTCCTTTATAGTTATGACAGTCTGTGACATGGTGAGGCATCAGGAGGTTCCTGGCCAGGTAGGGCTTTTGCACAGACTAACTTGCAGCTCTGGCAGGGTCAGTGAAATACCTGAGCCTGGGGCTCATCTGACCCATGCCCTGCTCAGGGATAGGCTGCTGCAGCATGCCTGAGGGCTGGGTCACTGCAGTGACTCTGTAGGAGGGGTGAGTCAGGGCACCTACTGAAACACTGTGGATGGGTGGGTGTAAGCCTGCCCACATCTAACGGCCCCTCCCCTCAGCCAAAGGGGGGAATTTACTGTACCCAGGCATCAAATAATTTCAGGGGACAACAAATTAAAATCAGGCATGGGCGTGAGGGTCACAGATATAAAATCAGGGATCCAGAGGAGGACACTGAGTGGAGAACCCCAGACAGCACCCACTGCTCCTCAAAGGCATCCAGGGAAGCAGTGGACACTGCCCAGAGGAACTCTGCCCTGAGACGTGACTTGAGGGATGTTTGGAAATAAGCCTCACAGAAGAAAAGCACCCTCTTCTGTCCAGCTTCCTGGTGAATGGTCACCTTGGCCAGCGCCAAGCGGAGATTGACAAGGAGGTCTGACGACTTTTTGGGGCCAAGGATAGGGTGCATAAATCATGAGGTGTGGGGTAGACAGAAGAGGGGCTGTGAACTGGGGCACTCAATATAAATGTTCACCAGGGTCTCCCTAACTGCAAAACAAGCAGGTTTTGGGGATAGTTGTAAAGTCTACACCCATGTTCACGGCTCCATGAAGGGTCCACCAACAAATATACCCATCGGGCCGTGGGGCCAAGGTGGAATACACACTGACCCACCAGGGTTCCCCACCCTCCTGGGGTGATAGGAGGTCCCACTGTGACACTGCACCCCATATGCTTTGCAGTGATATTGCTATGACATGAATATGACATAATTATAATGTATTTTAAGCAAGACAGGTCATGTGAGATGTCATTGGAAAAGTTATGATTTGCTAATATGATTATCCTATTTGTATGCATGTATCATTTTTGTAACTAAAGTTATGAATATTGACTATGTATCTGTATTTCAAAAGTAGTTAAACCTTGATAGCGCCCACTAGACAAGATGCTTTCTGTCTAGATAGTGGGTGGGGAAGGGCCTCTTCAGGGCAATGGGCCATTAGGAAAAAATGATAGGCCTTAGGAGAAGCTTATCCCCCACCTGGTGAGGCTTCCTGTGAGCGCCACAGACAGTCTGTAAGTAATGGCTGCTATGACTCTACAAGGACATGTGATGAGACCACATGTCTCTAGATTCCATCTTGGGATGTCACTATTTTTCCACAGACTGGTCTGGGAACCAAGCTTTGGAAACAAAAGGTTCCCGCCATATACAAAAGCTATATAAGGCAGGGAGTGACATCATCTGGTGTTCTTCGTTCCCCACACAAGAAGACTCCTGGTAATACCTGAAGAACAAAGACTGAACTGGGGAAAATGCTGGACCCAAGCTAAAGGGATTTTTACCCTGCGAATGAAACACCTGGGGATTCCAAGCTGTAAAGCAAGTGCAGCTTGCCTATTAAGAAACTGCAGCCTGCTTGTATCATCTCTTAGGGTGGGAATCTGTTATTCATATTTAATCTATTTAGTATATTAAGCTTGCTCTGCATTTTTATTTGCTAGGTAATCTGCTTTGATCTGTTTGCTATCACTTATAATCACTTAAAATGTATCTTTTGTAGTAATAAACTTGATTTTGCTTTACCTAAACCAGTGAGTTGGAGTGAAGTGTGTGGGAATCATAACTCAGAGGCAAAGGCTGTTGCATATTCCTCTCCACATTGAGGGAGGGGGCGAATTTTATGATCATACATTGTACTGTTCCCAGTGTAGCACAAGATGGTATAATTTTGGGTTTATACTCTAGAGAGGGTGCGTGCCTGAGGAGCTTGATGTTGCCTTAGCTGTAGCCTTCGTATGCAGGGGCTGGTCAGAGAACCTGCATGTAACTGTAGCTGTGTGTGTCTCTACCTGTATGTATGCTCGTGAAAGTGAAGGCTGGAAGGCTTTGCATCTTGTCACATCAGTACGCTGTGAGAGGGAGCCCAGACTGGTGGGTCAGGGGGCTCAGTGATACCCTAATTCTAGGTGGCACCCTGGGGGGAACCAGTCACACCCCCCACTTGGTGTCAAGGCAGGACACAAGGGTGAGGAAATGAAGGGTGAGGAGCCATGAGTGCATAGTTGTTTTATGGGCACTGTTCGGAGACAGACCAGTTGCATATCTCAGAGCCGTCTCACATGGTACACAGGGGGTGGCCTGGGATGCTCATGGGGCAGGAGGGCAGTGGTAAGGGCCCCAGTGTCATGGGTGAGGAGCGGACATGAAGAACCCTGCCACAGGGCATGCTCAAGTAAAACGCAAGAGGTGGGTGGTAGGGCTGCCCTCACATTCTGGAGCGCACAATGAGAAATGTGTGGGGTGGAGAATCCCATATGCTGGGGAGCAACATAGGGGTCCACCCAGTCCATCTGGTCGTAGTCCAGGTGGCACCAGCTGGGACTGGCCTCTGGTGTACCAAGGGGGACTCCGCCACCTGCACACCTAGATAGCAATTTTGTAGAAGTGTCCACCATGGACCTGGTTGTGAAGAGTAGCTTCTAAGTCCTGAGAAGGTCCTGGTAAAAAACCAGCAGCTCAGAAAAGTCTTGCAGGAGACCCCTTAGGTGGAGATAGAAGAGCTGTCGGTTGTATTGGAGATCTCGGAGGGGACAGAGAAAGACTTGGACCAGCATGCTCTATGCCAGACTACTTGCAGCAGAAAGGAGCCTGTGCAGGGCCTGGAGGTGGAAGAAATGGACCTGACTGCAGAGGAAGAGCAGACCCTGTCTTCCCTCCTACAGGGAGAGGCTCAGGACACCTGGAGAGACCCAGTGGAACCCTGTCCAGAAGAACTCCAAGATTTTATTCTGCAGACCAGCCAGGGTGCCCAGGGCAGGGGCAGCATGTTGAGCCGGTTCCAGAGCATGGACATGATCAGCTGGTTGAGCACCAGTGCCCTCTCCTGTAGGAAAAGGCACCCAAGAAACCCCCTACACCTCTGAAAACTGTCAGCCACCCTAGTCTTGAGATCAACCCTGTTCTCAAGTGTGGAGGGATCAGTGGGGGAAAGATAAATGCCCAGATAGAGCAGTGGACCCACACTCCACTAACTGGCCTGCGGTGAGTCAGTGCAGCTGAGTGAGCAGCCTTGGTCTGGCTGTGGGTTTGCCTCACACTGATACTGAGTGCTCAACTCAGAGCTGGGTCAGGCTGGTCTGGGCTTTAGGAGCAGAGGCAGTGCACCAATGGGAGTGTGTTCTGGGAAGCCACTGAGGCTGCTTTCCTACATTGCCCTCTAGTGGTGACTCCTGTTCCTGGGGTGGAGGGGAGAGGGCAGTATCATGACCATGTTCCCCTTTCAACTGTACTGTACTGAGGCTGGTGGTCCCATTCCATCAGGAAAGATCCTGCTGCTTCAGCCTCCCTGCTGGGTTTGGGAGCACGATACAGCCAGGCCTGAGCCAAACTGACAGCTACTGGCACCATGTGTCCCCTCCCCGCACTGCACCATGATTGAGAGAGAACTGGGGCTGACTCCCTACTGACTGCTGCAATGTCCTGGAGACCACCCCCCTCCAGATCCCTGGCCAGGAGTTTGGAACTACCAAATAAGAGATGGACTCAGAAGATCTAGCTTGGGTCTTGTTCTGAGCCCTGCGCATGGTGGGAGTTTCGTATGCAGTGAAATCACTGAAGGATTATGAGGTGATGGTGACACAGGGAGAGGATCTGCCCCCTCCAGCCTTAGTTACTCCTCCATGAGCAGCAGAGACCCAAACACGAGGAGCTCAAGCATAGGAACATCTCAGAGGTCACAATGAAGGTGGTGCTGCTGCATTGCCTCAGCCTCCTGCACCCTGGCCCTCCTGTGCTGTGAGTGTTGGTGAGATGATACAATTCTCCTTTCTGTGGTCTGCACCTTCAAATGGGAGGGGTTTCCCTGCCTTCCTCCCAGACTGGCCAGGCTGGGAGCACAGAACGGACCCCACATTGCCTATCTCTCATGGGGACTCCATACTGATCCCTTTGGTGTTTTCCATACGGTGAAATAAACCGAGACTGACAGGGCCTTTGGAAAAGGTTCTTCTCTATATGGGGGGAGCAAATGAAGACAAGTATTAAAATGCATCATCGTACAGGAGTAAATAGGAAATTCAAACAACAGGAAATGGTTACAGCACCTAGTCACAGGGACAGAAGCAAAATTTTTATTACTTCCCCCACCCCCAACAGACACACATGCATTCTCCATGTGGGGCAAACCCAATACTCTTTCTGGTTTAAGTCATAGTCTAGACTCAGTGCAAGTCATGAAAGCCCAGGAGCAGGACCCTATGGATATTTTGTGCTTTCTGGCAGTGGGATTTAGGAGGTTTCAGGACTTCTACCCAAACTTCTAACCCCAGATCAGTAGTATCACAGGGTGCAGTCTGGCACAGGCCCCCATGGTATGGAAAGTGGCCATCCTTCCTTCTGTTTCCCCTCTGTCAGTTCCATAAGTGCTCACACCCCAGAGGGGGCAGTTAAGGTCCCCTGCCTTGGGGCAGTGACACCACTGAAATGTATCCCCTTCTTCACCTTCACAGCAGAGCTTTCCCACCTCCTTTATCTAGCCCTTCCCAGCTACACAGGGCCGGGACCTCAACAGTCCATATGGCCCTTTCTGAGTGCTCCACAGCTACCCCTCATGTCCAGACTTCTGATCCCGTCCTCTCATCTCCCAGCCACAGGCTCACCTTTCCCCACTCCTCGGGCTTCTGCCCCAGCTTCCCTGGGGCAGGGAGCTCCAGGCTCCAGACACCAGGCTCTGAGCAGAGATCTGCCCCAGGACTTTCCCAGCCCCTTCTCCCCACTCACTGGGCAACAATCGTCACCTGGCTGTTTCTGCCTTGCTCATGGGATCAGCCACATAACATGGTCACCCCCATTCACAGCATGGCCCTGTGCTTCTGCTGGGGGAGCTGCAGGACCCACCCAAGACACCTGCTCTGAAGGGGATGGCCTTGGAGCAGCTGTGACAACACTGCCAGCTCTGGCAAACTGCTCCTGGTGATGGGATTTCAGTGGGGTGGGGCCCAGTCTCCAAATAACATGAGAAGCTCCAACCACCTAGTGAATCTGAGCCTTTGATTTGCAGTCTGTCCCACTTGTCCACCTCCTGGGGCAGAAAAAGCAATGAGAGCTGTTGCAAGGAGAGCTCACCCCCTCTCCCAGTAACATTGCCAGCACCTTCTTCGATTATCAGTCAGTTCTTGAATTCTCTGACCTGTGTTCTGGTTATTCAGGATCAGTGGCTGCACTGTGCTGTACTGGACCTTGCATGGTGAGTTGCTGATAAGGGCAGTATTTAAGGCAGAGCTGGTGTAGTTGCCACATGGTTCTTTGCCGCTCTCTGGATGGAGAGAGAACTTCCTGTGCTGATTCAGAGTTCTTGCCACTCAATAAGATGGCGTCTGTCTGGGGAAACAGCCTGCTGTTCATTGCCAAGGAGCTCACACTGTGGCAGTTTGGCCTTCATGAGGTAGGGGTGGCAAAGTGCCAGAGATGCCTGCATTTGAGCTGTTTCTTACAAGGCCACCTTTCTCTTTGGCACCACAAATTGCTGCGATGGGCTGATTTAAAATCCATTCTAAATGCCTCGGTTAGGCCTGTTCTAACACGAATCTACACACGGCTCCTTCGGGCTGGATTTTATCTTTGATTGCTCCCTCCCCCGGCTGCTTTTCCGCTGGACGTTGGCTATGTTGTTTTCCTGGTTAACTTGCAGCTGTCTCCTGGGAAGCTGGTGTCCTATGGCCAACGTGCTGCTCTTCGCTGTACAGACGAGATGGGTTTCAGCTGTACTGACTATTAAGGAGATTCTCTACTCAGACAGATGAAAATGGCCAGGACCCTGCGATTCTCTCTAGCTCCCTGACTGACTAACGCAGCCTGTGCTGCCGAGAGTTACCAGACAGGACAGTCCTAGCACTGGCCTGGACAGAGAGTCCTGGAGTGGGTCACTACCTACACTACGGTATGTGAGATGGTCACTCAGAACCTAATCAGTAAGTGTTAAGAACAAGCTCTAACAGGGTGAACAGGAAGCCTTCTGAGACTCTGCTGCCACTGATGGTCACATCTGAAGAAGGAAGCTCCATGACACACTCCTACCGCTAATGTACCACTGCCGTTCCCACTCCTTTCAGGAAGCCCTGAGCAGTCTGGGTTCCACAATGGGAGCAGGGGTTGTTCCCTTCACCTTTGGATACAGCTGACCCCAGTGGTAACATCCCACCTTTGTGGTTTTAGTGGCCTGGCTACAATTGGACACACAGCTCTGTGGGGTTCATTTTTAGAGGTTTCTTTTTTTCCATATTTATTTTCTTAATTGGTTTATCAAATGAGCAGCATTCCAGGCTCACTTTTATTTGCCTAAAAAGACAGAATCATTTTTCACACTGTTCTGCCCTACGCCAAGGAGGGTGGTTACATGATGATCTGAGACTGAAGCAAAGATGACATCAGAAGCGGACTCGTCACTCATATATGGTCACAGCCAGAGTTTTAGAATTGTATTGGATGTTTTAGCTGCACAAAGTTTTAGATAAACCCTCTGATAATGTCTAAAAAGGTGAATATTGTTTCTATTGGTTCCTTCTGGCAGCTGATGCCAGCCTCTGAATCTATATATTTCCCTTCCACTGCTTTGTTGTCACTTGTCAGACACAGAGGAGCCCTGGCAGAGTGTTTTGGTGCAGCCAGTGCAGTGAGAGGAGGTAACCAGCAAGTCCATCCGGCAATGAAGGGACATCTCTCCACTCAGCTGCTCTGGTTTCTCCTCTTTCTTCAGGACACCATGGGTAAGTGCCTGATTTATTTTACTTTATGAGTTAGGCAGATGAGAGCTAGAAAGAGAGTTTTGAGTCCACTAGAAATGGGGTTTTATTCCAGAAATCAATGAAACAACGGGAAAGCAGGCAGTTGGGTTAAGTAAGTATGTATGTATAATTATCTCCCCATTGGTTATTCTGAGAGAGGAGGTTTATATATTTGCAATTATCATAGATTTGACCCAGTCCCAGACTGTATGCACTTTATAAAATACCCCAGTCTTGTAGCACTGTGAGCTCAGAGTTGGTTTTAGTGAACTAATAGCGTCAGTGCTTAGAAATTCCTGATAAACAAACAAACCACAAGAAAAGCAAAGTGGGCTTCTGTATTGTGAAATCCAGCCTCATCCCCCGTCCAGCTCTGTGCCTGTGTATGGGACCTGTGAATAATTCCTGATATACAGTCCATACCTTTTAAAATAACACTGCTGTCCTGAGTGCATTCAACATACTGGGCATCTTCAGCAGGGTGTAAGTGATGCACTTGTCAGGACATTGAACTGTCCATTAGCAGCCTGTTCTGTGAGTTGCTGCAGTCTGAGACGCTGCTGTTCTGTAGCTGCAGTATGAATGGGTGAAGCTGAAGATGAAAGTCAGATTTTAGAAACCTCAAATATTTAGCTAGAGACAAACTGTGGTACCACAGCTGGTATGTACAGATCACAGATAGCTCTGCAATGTCTCTGTGCCTCAGAGGGTAGGTGCTGAGGATTACAGAGCAAGGGATTTTCTAGAGTGGGGTATTCTACTTGAACTCCCAAGAAATTCACACAGAAGTAGCTGGAGTTTGATCTCATGATAAAAGTGAACTTTACCAGAGTGAAAACACAGAGAATTCCTCTTGGATTCTGGGTAACCAAATCGCCATGGCATGGGCCACATGAAACCATGGGGCCCTATTCTTCCTGCAGGGTGGATTGACTCCCATTACCTACAAAGGGTGGAAGTCGTACCCTGCAGGGAGAGAAGGTGGCCCTGGACTAGGGTGACCAGATGTCCCGATTTTATAGGGACAGTCCCGATATTTGGGGCTTTTTCTTATATAGGCACCTATTACCTCCCACCCCCTGTCCCGATTTTTCACATTTGTTGTCTGGTCACCCTACCCTGGACTCCACTGGTCCACAGTCTGGTTAGAATAATAATAGAGCCTGGTTACAACCTTCCTTTTCTTGTCTTTAAATTTGACTCCATGTGGAACAGGAATGTCCCCATCACACTTGTGTCAAGTTAAAAGTTCATAACCCAACAGTTCATGAGAATGTTTTTCAGCTTGATTTAAATGCATCTTAGAACAGCTGCTGAACACCCCGCCACCCTCCCTCAATAACGGGGCACTTTACAAATCTACAAATGGATACCTATGAACGGGCTAGATTCTGGTTCCACCCAAAAGTTTCAAAGTGGTGAAACTGACACTCCAGCAGGTTAATGTTTTATCTTTGATTGTCAAAACTTTAGAAAAAAAAATTGCAGCCAAACAGAAATGGTTTTGTGAAATTGTTGCCCATCTTTCTTCCTGCCATTGCAGTGGGACGACTCCTAGGAGTAAGACCCAACAGTGTTCCACAATCTAGACTTAAATAAAAAAGTCTCAAGGAGGGAGGGGACTCAAATACAGCCAGGGACTACAGCACAAAGGGATTTAAAAAGAACAGGGACATCTTAAAATCAACCCATCACTCTATAGGAGCTAATGTACATTATAAGCTCCCTTCCAACAAAACACTTAAATAAAGCTTAACATTAAGCACATGAGTTAGTCCCCTCTGACTAAAAGCCTTTGCTGGTTTGGGGCCACAAAGAGCATGAGGCAGATGTAACATGATGGTGGCTGCTCAAACATGCTGCAATACATATGCCCTACTGGGAACAGCACTAAGAGGAAATCATAATAATTAACCCGCAGTCACTGCTGTGATGAGGACACCATGGAATACATGAGTGCACAGCCTGTGGCCCCCTGTGTAACTTACAGATGGTTCTATGGTGAAAACCCTGTGCTGAGAATCTGGCGATTAGTGTCTGTTCTTAACTCTGCCACAGATTTAGTGTGTGACTTTGGTGCATCTCACTTCATTTCTCACTGCCTCAGGTTCTCCTTCTGTAAAATGGGAATACCTACCTGTGTGATTGAGGGTGGAGAGATAATGTGGGGATAAAATTCACCAGACAGAAAAAAAACTTAAATTAAAATGAACAAAGTAAACTCTTTTGTCCCAAGCCCAACACATGGGTTCCCACAGAGCGGGGAAGGGTCTGTGGAGACTCCAATTTTTTAAATCTCAGTGTCGCAGAATGAATCCCCTCAACAAGAGGGACGTGGAGGTGGGTCCAGAGCTCCTGGACTTCCCATAATAGTCACTGTGCTCTGGGGAAGAAGTTTGTTTTCACCATGGGATTGTGTGGAACAGTGACACCCCCCCCCCCCGACACAGCTCCCCATCAATATACAGCTGTAATTGCAGCTAGCGGGAGCTCTCTGCTCTGAGGATTCGGATGTCCTCTGACCCCCAGGATGGAGTTACAGCCCCTGTTACTGGAGAGGGAATGTGCTTTATGAAAACAGAGTATAAAATACTCATCACAGATAAATCTGCAGTTACACTTTGTAACCAGCAGGTAAATGCAGATGGGAAAAAACATTTTCTCTAATTCCTTATGGGAAAGATTTGAAGCAGGCAGAAGTGGACAGTTCTGGGAGGAGCAGTGACTCGGACAAAGGAGGAAGGGAAGTAGCATTGAGTGGCAGGTGGACTGTATGTTGGGGAGGATGGCACTGAATGGGCAGAACAGCAGCAATTATGAGGGGAGGGAGAGCAGGATAGTGGGATATGTCTGGCTCTCCATGTTATGTTCACAACATAAACACAGAGAAGTTAGATAAACATATTAAATACTCTTTCTGGAAGGTTGCAATGTAATGTGACTCTATTACTTAGAATGCAGAACCCTAATGCACAAGAACCCCAAAACAGAGAGAGACAAAGCAGACTGCTCCACAAGGCAGAGAGGCACAACTTACCCCACCTAGGTTTAGGCAGGCTCTCTGCAGTAGGCTCAGATTGTTGCTTCCTTACAAAGGGCTCGATCCCTTGCCTGCAAACAGGACCAGAAAGCCGCTTACTCTTAAAGTGGCATCAGGTTGCCATTTTAACAGTTTTCAATACACCACACTCCTTTCCAGGCAGGAGAGGTTGTTGGAGATGGGTGGAGGAGCTAGTGCCAGGGAGAGCTGGGGTGGGGGAACATGTTTTCAAGTGAGTGGTGGAGGAGATGGGGTTTTAGAATCATAGGGGTTGGAAGGGACCTTAAGAGGTCATCTAGTCCAACCCCCTACTCAAAGCAGGACGAATCCCCAACTGGCCTTCTCAAGGATTAAACTCACAACCCTGGGTTTAGCAGGCCAATGCTCAAACCACTGAGCTATCCCAAGGAGTCTCTGAGGGCATTACTGCTGTGAATCACATAGCAGTGACGCTGCTCAGCATCCACCAGCCCAGAGAGCTCAGAGGGGAGGAGATACTTCATGCTGCCTCCCCAGTGACAAGCCTCACTGGGGGGGATCAGGAAGTAAAGCCCAGGGCCCTTGTGTGATACTGTCCAAGCCAGAGGGTTTGGGCTCTGCGCTGTCTGAAACCCTGCTCTGTGTCTGTCTGAAGGTGCTGATGAGCTGAGGCTGGTGAATGGAAGCAGCCCCTGTGCCGGGAGAGTGGAGGTTAAACACGAGGATCAGTGGGGGACGGTGTGTGATGACAACTGGGACATGGAAGATGCTGAGGTGGTTTGTAAGCAGATGGGATGTGGATCTGCTGTCAGTGCCCATGGCCGGGCTCATTTTGGAGAAGGATCTGGACCAACTTGGCTGATTGTTGATTGTGATGGTGACAAGTCAGCTCTCTGGGACTGCAAACATAGAGGATGGGGTAAAATCACCTGCCTTCATTATTATGATACTGGAGTGATCTGCTCAGGTAAGAACTCAGCAAACCGGCCCCGGTAGGAAACTCCCCATGAGGGAGAAGGGACTGAACCCATGTGTGACATTTCTGGTGACTCAGAGCTGGAGGGTGCCCTGCTCTGAGGTCTGTGTGGAGCTGACCAGTCTCTCCCTGAGCTCCCCTGGGCAGACTGGGGATGAGCAGGCTGTGCCATCCTCTGGGCAGGTCAGGCAGCTGTCATGGAGTAAGGGTGGGGTGGGGGGGCATCCCCATTAGCAGGTCTGTGCTGGTAGGTGCTTGTGTATAGAAGCCCAGTGTCTCCCCAGGGCAGCAACAGCAGCTGTGACCCTGCCTGTGGCTGCTGGAGCTGGAGACGGGGGGGCGAGTGCTGTGGAGCTTTCCCCAGAGTTCCCTGAGGCAGCAGGGGAGGAGCCCTGAGCCTGACCATGGCAAGGGGGAGGGGCCAGAACAGCTAGGGGTAGGTGCAGGGGGCAAAAACTGGCTATACTGCACCACACAGCTCCCTCCTTCCCTGAATCTCCCTGCAGGGTCAGGCAGGAAACTCCCACATGGTGTGTAGCTCTTTGTTCCGCAGCTCACCTGGCTGCCTTCCCATGCAGGGTGGGCTAGATTTACCCCCCAGGGTAATGTCATGAAGACTACACCTGGATCGCTCTGCACTCTGCATTTGGAAAATAACTGTGTATGTATAACCTGGCTTCATCAAACTGGTGCTGTTAAAATGGCTGTGTTTGCACACAGGTCTAAAAAGAGTGACTAATGCACTGTTAAAAACAGCCCAGATACAAGTAATACTAAGCCCTGGTCTACACTACAGAGTTAGTTTGATGTAAGGCAGCTTACTTCGACCTAATTCCATAAGGAACTACACTAAAATGTAGCTCCTGCCAATGTAACTTGCCCACTACACCGACATAATAACTGCACCTCCATGAGAGGCGTAGCACTTAGGTCGATGTAGTTAGGTCGACGCAGTGTCAGTGTAGATGCTGCATTGCTTACATTGACTGAAGCCATCCCACAATGCTCCACACTGACAGTTAAATCCATGCAAGCATGGGCAGCGGGTATGGCAGGCCAGGGGAAGCTGAGCTTCCCTAAACCAGTGGTCTCCAAACTTTTTTGATCGCGCACCCCTATCAGTAAAAAATTTTGGAGCATGCACCCCCAATATATGTCTATTTATTTATTTATAAATTATATACATGTACTACTCTGCTAATATATTATGTACATTATAAAACATACACAAAAAATAGAAATTAAAAAAAGGATGAGATAAAGATGAAATAAACAATATTTTTTTTAAAAAAATTTTATTTATTAATGGTACAAAAAACCTTTTTGCTCTCATAAAATTATTATTAATAATAATATTTTTAGTGAGAGCAATGTGATTGAATATGCTTCATTATTTCTGAAAATCTTGGTTTAACACTTTGTGATACAGCGATTTGAAGGTCTGGATTAGGGTTAGGGTGCGTGAGGGGGCTCAGAGTGGGGGTGCAGGGTCTGGGAGGGACGTAGGGTGCAGGAGGACGCTCAGGGTTGGGGTGCGGGAGGAGGCTAAGGCTGGGGCAGGCAGGAGGTGCAGAGCACTTACCTAGGGCAGCTCCTGTTTGGTGCAGGGGCTCTGCAGGTGGCTCTGCGCAGTGCAGCACTGCTCCCATGGCCACGATTCTGGGAGCCACAATTCTGGGAGCTCCCCGCCCCCTTGGGCAGGCAGGGCCACCCAGTGGCTTTAGGGGCTGCAGTGCCCTGGGCTAAGGGGGCCCCGGGGCCCTGTCCTGCAGCTCTAAAGCCCCTTTTGGAATACGGCCCTGCGAGCACAGGCTGGAGGACTCACGGGGAGCAGCGGCAAACGCGCAGTCAGCGGCTGGAGAGAAGTGGCGCTTTCCCCTTCAAAGCTGGCCGGAAAGAAGCAGCGCTTTGAAGGGGAAAGCACTGCTTCTTTCCGGCCGCTGGCTGCGCGGCTGCCCCTGCTCCTCCACGGGCTGGAGGACTCAGGGCCGCATTCCAAATGGGGCTTTAGAGCTGCAGGCCAGGGCCCCGGGGCCCCCTTAGCCCCGGGCCCTGCAGCCCCTAAAGCCCCTGAGTTCCGGGTGGCCCTGCCTGGCTGGGGGGGGGCAGCTTCCCCGCTCACTCGCTCCCTCCCTCCTCCGGCCGCCCTTTTTTTTTTTCTCCGGTGGCGCTCCTCCTGCCACACCGCCCTTTTGCTCTGGCGGCACTCCTCCTGCCGCGCCCCCCAATGGATCGTCTTGCACACACCCAGGGGTGTGTGCACCCCACTTTGGAGACCACTGCCCTAAAAAGCCAAGCATGGCCTCACCCACGTTCCGCCCCGAAACCCCTCCTGCTTCCTGCCACTTTCCCCTGGCCTCAGTCCAGGGAGGCTGCTCCTCTTCCCCAAGGTGGCTAAGGGAGGGCTTGTGTGTGCCAGCCTGAGGCCCGGGACTCAGGGCAGTTGGGGCCCCCGGTAATCTCGTGAGGATGTGCACCACCAACACAAGGAGTGTAGTGTGGACACACAAAAGCGATTTAATTACTGCGGCGGCTATACATTCACATAACTTAGGTGAACTACATTTTGTACTGTAGACTTGCCCTTGGTGTAGGAACATTGGTAGCTGCAGCTGGCTGAACAGCGATAACACCTCTTTGTTCTGATTAGCTCAGTTTGCACCTCTCTGCTACTCCCTGATCACCACCATTGGTGAGATCACATCTGATCACTGGGGTCAGTGCTCTGTGTGTCTCCCCCTCACATCCTGCCACTCTCTTACCATCCTCAGAAGCTGTGGGGGAGGTCACCCTTCCCCTGTGCCCTCTTGGCCCTGTATCAGAACACAGGGGCCACAGTCACCATATGCCCTCCCCCCTCAGAAATATGCTGGGCACAGTTGGGGACTCCTCAACAGGCCCTAAAATGGAGTAACCCTCAGCACATGGAGATGCATTGGCTCCCCTCTCAGTCCTGTGCCAGGCTCAGCACTGGTGCATGGATTTACCGGGGCCAAGGTGAAGGGTCTCTCTCTGGGCTTGATTCTGGGTTTCCCGTGTGCAGTGAGCTCTGCTGCTGCAGTGTCTCAGCTGAGGTGTCACTGACTGAGCTGGACCATCCTTATTTCCACTGTTTCTATACCTGAAATGCACAAGTGCAGAGAGGAGCTCATTTGCATAATGGGAGGAGCCAAAATTGGGAGCCTGGCAGCCACACCCCCATTCCCTAGTAGGCCTATAAGCAGCCGCAGCTCTGGACTTGTAAACCCTGAACTTCTGGGCCTATTGGTGCTGCTTGGAGGATTTGGGGAGTATCCAGAGGGTACAAAGGAACTCAACCGGCTATCTGGGAATTTCACATCCTTCACCCATACAAAACCTATCTGGCCAATTATCTGGATTGCACCAAGGGAATGCATCACAATTCCCTTCATCTACACACCAGGCACCACCCCTGTACACACAAGGAGTACAGGAGGGGAGCAGAGAGGCCAACACACAGCATGGCATTGTTAGATATTGTTGTTGAATAGGATCCCTGTACACCAGTTTACACCTGTACACTTCTGCTTAGAGCAGCCGCATGGCTTCTCTGGTTTATACCATCCACTTACATCCAAGCTCTCATCTGGATATAAGCACAGTATAGATTTTACTAACAGCTCCCTTTTGGAGTGTGCTTCTTGTCTCACAGAGCCAGCTGGTTTAGCTTCAACTACACCTACTTTTCACAGGCAACAATCAGCTTAGAGGTGGTGAGTGAGTGCAGTTGACTAGTGGTGATGTTTAAGGCCCACTTTACACCACTGTTACACTGGTGCAGCTGCCTACACAAAGCACTATGGAGGACAGAGACCTCTGTGTGCACATAGCCCTGCAGTCACTGCTAGAGTTGAACTTTTCCACACTATTTATTGTCACTGGTTCTCTCAGAGACAGGAGGCAGTTGTTCATTCATTGCGATGAAGGCCAGACTCTCCTTACTGCCTGTGGCCAGACAGCTTTGCATGTCAGTGACTGTGGAATTAACTTAAAATTCACTAACAAAAGTCTTCATTAATGCACCTGGTGGGAGATGAAGGCAGTCTGTGTGTTTAATGATGGGTTTCCCTAGGTTCCTGGGGCTCTGTGTGCTTGTACCTCCAGGAGAGGCACTGTACGTGGGAATCAGGGAGCAGACTCAGAGTGTGTGAGGCAATGAAGAGGGAGAGAGGAGAGAGACTATTTAGAGCGATAGGGGTACATCAGGTTGGGGAGGATAGCAGTTGTTTCTGGGTGGTCACCAGCTCCCTGATCAGAGGAGGGGCAGTGTCTGAGAGAAAGGAGGGGGACAGAATAAAGTGACTAACAAGAGAAAGCCTGGGAACATGAGCTAGTCTGACTGACAGGAAGTGAGATGCCCAGCACTGGAGAGAGGAGAAGCCAATTTGGAGCAGTCTGGAGCCAGCTATGGAAAGGTCAGGACTGGCTGTGTGGTGAGTCCCAGGTCTGCATGCAGGGTCCCCTGAGAACTGGCCCCTGGGCAGCAACAACCCTCAGCTTGGGCCTTTCCCTCTTCAAGGTGACTCCCCGGTTAAAGAGTTTTGTTGGGAATATTCCCCAGCCAGCCAGGCTGAATTAGTGCTTCAGCTACCTAGGGAAAACCCACCACCATATGTCAAACTTTGCTCTGACTGCAAGTCCAATCTGTCTGCCTGCTGTGAGTGTGTCTGAGCACTAGGGCAGGAGACTAAAGTTAGGATTTTTAGTAGTGTTATTCCAATGTACACCTTGAGCCCTGCACCCCTTTGTGATGAGGGGAAATCCCAGGAGCAGAAGCAGCCTGACTCCTGCATGAAGAGGATGCCTGAGAGCAGCGATCATCAGCCCCTGTGCAGGGACTGAAGAGTTTAGATTCATGGGAAACTAATGGGTATTATCAGCATGGGTACCAGTGACCCCGAGAGAAGTGTTTTATTATGATATGTTATATTTACTTCCTGTTTAATATAACTACTGTGTTGAATATATTATATGTGTCTGCGTTATTTCTTGGGAGTCTCCAATTATCTGGCAAGTAAGTGGGTGTTATCCTCTTAGAATTTTCCTTCCAACTGCCATGGGACCCTGCTAGGAAGGAGCGAAGAGGATGGAGGCACTGCCAAATAAATTCATATGGTAAGAAAATAAGGAAGTTGCATGCTGCTGAGCTGGAGGCGAGATTCAAAAGCACCCAGGCCTGTCCATCAAAACCCGTAAGGAGATTGGTGCTAAAGGAGGTAATTGGATGGATAGGGGTTGCTACATAAGGGTGAATAGGTTGTAAGAGGATTTTCATAGGGTAGCTGGTGGTCTCTGCGGATAGGCTAAGCCAGCTACCCTGGACCAGAGGAGGTGAGTCCAATCCAGCCAATTAAAGAAGGCTGGGCTACCCCTGGGCCTGTAAAGGGCTGCTCGTGGGCAGTTTGGGAAGATGGACTGAGACAGGCTGCATCCTGGGCAGGGGAAGACACACCAGAGTGGAGTTAGCTCCTGTGGTGTATCCCTGCAACAAGGGGCCAGGGAATTAGGGAAGCAGCTAGGGGCCAAGAAGGGAGCAGAGCTGACTGAAACTGGGAAGCTGCCATGAGCAGCAGTGCCAGAGACCCCTGGATGGAGTGACCCTGAGACCAAGGAATGTGAAAAAAGTTGTTTTTTTCTGTTGGTTTGCTAACCTCTGGTCAGAAAATAAACCTTCTTTCAAAAGAGTGGGTGTGGCAGTGCATTCCTTGGAGCTGGGGGAGAAGCATGACTAGATGACAAGGGTGCAAAAGGGTTGTCAAATTTAACAGGTGTGTGGTTCTTTCTGGGGAGTACACTGAGTATTTGAGTGTAGGACAGATGTAGGGTTTTGAGTATAGGGTGTTCAGTACAGTTCACCTAAAACCAAGTTCTATCTTAACAGAGAGAAGGCATTTGACTCAGTGCTACTCTTGTCACATGCCCTATTCCCTGAGTGATATTTTCAAAGGCAAAGTGTGCATGTTTGTGCTATGACTATATTGGATCACAGTTCAAAGAGGGCAGAGTTAATGTTGCATGGGTGTACGCCTTAACTTACTGTTTTCAGAGGTTTGAGTTTACTGAATGCAGCATTCTGGAAGAGCACAAGATAGCTCCGGGCAACCTTAGCCCTGCATTAATGGAGATTTCTATCAGTGAATTTCCTAGTTTTTTTTTTTTTTTAACAAAAAGAGAAGTGTTTGTTGTCAGAGTTGGTGGTCATTTAGATGGTTGTAGTTCTCACCTATGTTTGCAGTTGATAGAAACGGTAGCTAGGTAATTGTAGAAAGACCTAACTTTTATATAGCCCTTTTCATCAGTAGATCACAAAGAGCTTTACCTCACTATCCCCATTATACAGATGGGAAACTGAGGCACAGAGCGGTGAAGTTATTTGCTCAAGGACACTTAGAAGTTCAGACGCAGAGCTAGGAATAGTTGCAGTCCAGGGGTCTCTATACTAGGCCACGTGGTTCCTTGGTGGTTCCTCAGTTCTCCTACCCGCCTTTGTACCTTTTATCACAATGGAATGGGGATAATGGTTATGCTTTGAAATGTTTACAATGGGTATTTGCTAAGAGGGTCAGTAAGAAAAATTCCATCCGTCTGTCCCAAAATCTTGACAGTCTTTTATTACATGGTTGTTACAGTAACTTTAAGTGTGTGAGAGGAGACTGGTATTTTTCTCTCCTTCTCCACCCCATATCCCACCAGTCTCTGTAAAATTTAGCCCTCCTCAACATTTCCAGCTCCCCCTCTCCTTCCTATCCCACTAAGACATTAGTTGGCACTCTAGAAGTCATTAACATGTAAGAAGTTGTTCCTTGCTGTCTCCTGCTCTGTTTTTCTGCATAAACATATCACAGCAGTAGATCATTGGAGGGCTGAACCCTACCTTGATTATGGAGCCTGAGCTGCACACTGAGCTGGGCCCCCCATTCCCCTGACCGACCTGGGACTCCTTCCCCAGCCATGTCCCAGGTCAATCCAGTCCAACCTCCTCCAAACTGCCTCCCCCTGCACCCACACAATAGTGACATGTACCTTCACTAATCATTTCCTAAATTTTAGAGGTGGAACATTGAAAGTGGAACAGTTTCAACAGGAGACATTGAGAGCATTCCAGCCTGGAATTGTTCACAGCCTGGAGATTAGCACACTCACCTGTGGATCAGGGATAGAGTACCTGAATTCAAGCCCCTGCTCCCGAGTAGGGATTCAAACCAGTGTCTCCCATATCCCAGAGAAGTGCCCTAATCACTGGACTAAACGTTACAAGGGGGAGCATACACAGTTTCTGTATGACCCACAATGGACTTTTCTGATTTGCTGACAAGTTCCAAACCGTTTCCGGGCTGAATCAATTTTTTTTTTCTGATTTGTTTGGTTTGCTGTCTGAATCAAGACAACAATTACTGGCCTGGCTGTAGCTAGGAGTGGTGACACGAGAGGGATGGAGGTGGTGGAGAGGCTGGGTGGGTGTGACACCCACAGTGTCCCAATGCCAGAGGGCAAGGGCTCACTGGTATCAGGTAATGAGTTTCAGATGGCCTGGCCAGTTCTGTATCCCCAATTCACAGATGTCATAATCTATGTCTGATAGATGGCATGTACAGTATTGGAAAACTAATAAGTCACTGCTCATTGATATTCTTACACATTGTATGTATGAAGTGTGTACAAGGGTTATGAGTATAGGCTGGAATAGTGACTAAAGTGTGTTTAAACCAGGCATGTCGGGGGGGGGTTGGCAAACAGGTCTGTCAAAGGAATGTGTTTGCTTCTCTGACCAACCTGGTCATCAGGTAGAGATGAAACAGTCCATTTGCATATTAGGTGAACAAAACTATCAAGCTCCAAGTTGGGGAGGAGACATCATGTCATCTACACGCAGCAGGCAAGAGAAGCTTGGTCTGAGTTTTACTTCTCAAAGAGTATGTTGCAAAGGTTTACTGGGCTATAAAGACAGGGGAGCTGAACCTCAAGCAATAAGCAATTCAGTCAACTGATCGTATACAATATTATATACAATATTACTATATTATGAAAGTGTATTGAGTAAGATCTTCCATGAAAGCCTATGCCACACATAATATCATCATGAAATCTCTGTATTATAACTGTATTAAGAATTATGGATTCTCATTGATATTGTGATTTAAAGTGTGTGTCCAAATAAAGGGTTTCTTCCAGGCAGGAGGAAAGGCAACTATCTACCTGTCCCCAATGAAATTAAGCAAAGAGTCACCCAAAACAAGGGAAGCTCTATTTGCATAGAAATCAGTAGGGGGATGGTAAGTCCACAGGAAGGGAAGAACAGCATAAAGTCATCCTGCCTCTGGAAACAAGATCATTGAACTTTGGAAGATATATGCAACAGAAACCATCTTTGCCATCCATCACTAGACAAACACGAGACAACAGTTGAAATTTGACCAAGGTGAAAACTTGACAATGGTTAGGCTGAGTCTAGTGTGCTCAGAGCACAATCTGTCATGCTGACCATGTATTTCCCCTGTCCGTCTGTCTGTATCCCTCTGTTGTTTCTTGTCTTCTACTTAGATTGTAAGTTCTTTGGAGCAGAGACTGTCTTTCTCTTCTGTGTTTCTACAGCGCCTAGCACAATGGAGTCCTGGACCATGAGTAGGGCTCCCAGGTGCTATGATACTACTACTAATGTGCCTGATGTGATAAGTGACTGTTGGATTTGGCAAAACATCTGTGAGACGCAGGTTCAAATCCTGGAGGATGGATGGGGGCAGGAACTGGATAAAACTGCTCAAAATTATGGGCAGCGAGAGAGGGGCCCCCTGAAAAATGGTCCAAGTGGTTAAGGATAGAGAGTGAGGGTGCCTTGTGCTTCTGCTAGGATGCCACAGGACGTTGTGGCTAATGAACACTCTGTAAGCAAGCAAAGGAGTTTTGGTTTGATTATAATCTGAATTAATAGCATGGGATGGGAGGTATTTATGGGTTAAGCTCTACCTGATTAAGTTTTTCAGCGAAAATGCTAGCCAACAGAGGAGAGCAACAAAAATGATTAAAGGTCTAGAAAATATCAATTAGGAGGGAAGATGGAAAAAAATGGGTTGGTTTACTCTGGAGAAGAAAATGGGGGGGGACATCCTCACATTCTTCAAGTACATAAAAGGCTGCTATAAATAGGAGGGCACTAAATGGTTCTCCTTCGCCACTGAGGACAGGACTAAAGTAAAAGGATTTAATTGCAGCAAGAGGGATTTAGATTAGACATTGGAGAAAACTTCCTAACCGTAAGGCTCGTTAAGCAGTGGAACCAATTACTTAGGGAGGTTGTGGAATCTGTGTCATTGGAGGTTTTTAAGAAAGAGTCAGACAAACATCTGTCAGGGGTGGTCTAGATAATACTTATGCAATGTCTACACTGCAGTCCTTACAGCGGCATAGCTGTAAAGTATCCCATGTAGCTGCTCTATGCCGATGGGAGAGATCTCTCCTGCTGGCATAATTAAATGAGTCCTAACAAGCGGCAGTAGCTGTGTCAGTGGGAGAGCATCTCCTGCCGACACAGCTCTGTCCATACCGGCGCTTTATTCAGTGAAACTTTTGTCGGTCAGGAGGATGGGGGTTTTTTTCACACCCCTGCCCAACAGAAGTTTCACTGACAAAAGTGCCAATGTAGACATAGCTTTAGTCTTGCCTTGGTGCAGGGGACTGGATTAGATGACCTATCAAGGTCCATTCCAGTCCTACACTTCTATCATTCTATGAAAATGAATTTATTGAGTTTATCTAGGATGGGTGGAGGAGTGGCAGGAGCAAGTTAGTGACTGCTTGTGCCCTTCTGCAGGCTTTACTAACTACAGCTGAGTAAATCATTGATTTTTCAGTTCAGTGGCCAAACCAAAAAATCTGAAAAAAGAACTGGTTCATTTAGAGCCCAAACTGAATGTTTTTGTTTTTTTTTTCTTGCAGAAACAAAACATAAAAAAAATCTTTCTGATCTAATGAAAGATTTGAAATATGATTTTGAGAAGACATTTAAAAAGGAACAAATTTCGGGTGGGAAGGGGAGAAATTTCAGTTATTCATTCAGCTGTACTCAGGACAGCTTTCAGAGATGCATGTGCAGTTCCTAACCTGCTGGAGCATCTTCGCTGACTCGGTACCAGGTCCAGCACCACCTCACTTTCATTTTCTCTGACAGTGCCCTGTAGATGTCTGCATTCTGGTGACTCTTATCTAAAGGGAACTGGACATGCTTGTCTCCAGACAGGCCAATCAAGTCCTAGACCTCTACAGAGGTCCATGTGGAAGCAGGGGGGGCATGGTTGCTATGGGAATGTGAACTCACCTGGTACCGAAAAGAGGAACTCCTGGCTGCCTGCCAGCATTTAACCAGAGAGGGTATATCTGGTCAAGATGACCCCAGAGTAGTAGAGCACACACAGGTACAAAGCAGGTTGATGCAGATATGAAGCAATGCAGTGTGGGACACTAGCTGGAGGACTGTCAGCAGCATTAGCATTAGGAATTATTTCACAGGAATCTTACAATGAACAAACTGATTGTGAAGTGGAGCTACTCCTTCTCCAACGAGGATTAGTTACGGCAACCGAAGATGCCAAATAAATTGCTCTGAGAACAGGGTTCATGTGGACACAAGGTATTTAAGTCGAGCTAATTACAGTTAATATGAGGTAACATCCTCTGTAGACAACCCATAAGAGTAATTGAGAAGTGCCTCACACTGGAACTGGTGTTCCACGTGTCAGGCTCTGTTGGCGTGAGGCCGACATAGGAGATCCTAATTCCTAGCAGTTGGAGCATCTCTGCTCTCTGGCATCATGCAGAACATTCCCCTGCTTCCTTCCCAATAGTATTGTATTTAGACTGTTCTAGACTATCTTCAATCACAGTGACTCGGTCACTTCCCCTTTGTGTCTATCCCACTCTCTACTTGTTCCACTGCTGGGGTATTCCTCCTCTCTGCCCTTTGTTTTTCCCTTCTGAACTCTCAACCATAATTTTAGTATTTTCAGATAATATGAATTATGAAGCTCCTCCCCTCCTTGTTCTCACCTCTGTGCACAGGGTCGGATTAAACTTTTATGGGAACAGTGCCAAACATATTTGTGGGGCTCCATGGGGGCAATGGAGCATGGTGCGGGCGGGTCGGTCCCCAGAATGAGGGGCCGGCCAGGGGTAATGGGGCATGGCAGGCGTGGCCCCTCTCCACCCAGCCCAGTGCAAGGGCACTATTTACAACCTGGCAATTGCCAGACGCACAATGGCCCGTCCGGCCTTGTGCTGCCAGCATACCCCTTCCCCTCAGGGGTGGGTCCATGCTGTGTCACCCCCACCCCCTGCCAAACACCAGTACACCCCCCCAATTCCCTATGGCCAGAGCCTGCCCAGACCCGCTATGCCCAGCACCCCTCCCAGACCCTGCCACAAATGCACAGCACCCTGCACACCACCACCCTTGCCCAGCAACCCTCCTGCCCACAGCCCCACCACAACTGCCCAGCACCCCACACAGAACCCCCACTCCCTAGTGCCCCAACATGTAGAGATCTTCCCTGGCGCCTCACAGACCAGCACCCGCCAAGACCCTCCAGAGACCCACTCCCCCATGCCCTGCCTCCCGGCTGCACTCACCAGCCTGTGTCTGCTGGGCTGAGCCACCAGTGCAGCCAGAGCTGGTCCAGGGGTCGGGAATTACTCTGGCCCCTTGGGAGTGGTGCGATCAGCCAGGCCAGGGCCTGCCCTGGGCAGGCTCCCTCAGGACCCAGCCAAGCCCCCCACACTGCCCCCGCCCCAAGCTGGCTGAGACTGGCCAGGCTTCTGCATCAGTCCCTGGTGGCTCAGCTCGAGGGAGACATGTGGGGCCCCACAGGTGGTGGGAAGCAAAGACTGCCCGGAGCCGGAGGTGCACTGGAGTCCAGCCAGGAGACAGAGAGAAGCCGTTGGGTGGGGACGGGGTGAAGAGGAGCCCTAGGTGGGCAGTCTGAGGGGGAGGTTCTGTAATTCTATCAATGTACTGCTTGTGTCACTTGTGTTCTTATACGGAGATCTACTTCTTCCTTCTGCAAGTTCCCTCCCAATGGAGCTATCCTGCAGGACCTAGGTTCCCCAGGTTCTTCCAGCCCCAGTATCTCTCTCTCTCTCTCTCTCACACACACACACACACACACACACACTAACAGAGCGTATCTGAGAGGACTGGGTTAATCAGCACTTCCAAGCTGACCCCTTATATGTCCCTGGACTCAGCAGACTGGGTCAAACAGCACCTCCAAGCTGTCACCCACATATGCCATGGGCACTGCATTGGAATAGAGTACCCCTGAGCAGGCTCGGTTGACCAGCACTTTCAATCTGCCACCCTTATATGCTCCTGGACTCAGCAGACTGGGTCAAGCAGCACTTCCAAGCTGCCATCCTCATATGTCCCAGGTTCAGCACATCCCTATCCCCACTTTCACGTTACAATTGTTCTGGTAGTAACCCACTTGATGAGCAAACCCCACAGGATTTTTGGGCGCTGCAGGGATCTTTAGCTTAGGTAAGAGGAGTGTTGCTGCAGAGTAAATGAAGAAGCCGGAAAACACCCATGTGGGGGCAAGGAGGGGGAGAAGAGAGAGAGAGAGCAAAGCAACCAGCTTAACTATGATATTTATTTATTGCCTGGTAATAACTATAGGGGAGCCAAACAAACAATCTAGTGATAATATTAAATCTAACTTAAATTTGATTATAAAAGTCATGTTTAGAAAACTATATCTGATCACACAAGTCAGGGTCAGAAGGCTATACCGAGAGAGAGAAAGCTGGGTTCTCACCACTCTGTGAAGCTTGAATCGATAGGGGTTCCCAGGTGGTGGTGGTAGCAGAGGGTCCAGATTTCCGGAGACGGGCAGAGCTCCCAGCATGATCAGTCAGGAGAAGATGAAGTCCCAATGAAACTGATGCATATGTTGGATACAGGTATCAGAACACTTACTTGAGTATGGGTAGGGCTTTTTGTAGGGAAACAACAATGGTTCAAGGGAAAACACTAGATTTGTTTATGGGTAAACTGATGGCTCAAGGGAGTATACCAAAGTTGTTGTATTCAGGCTAGACAATAGAAACTGATCATTCCTGGCTATGGGAGGTGTTCCTTGGAGGGAGCTCACAATGCAATAAGGGAGCTTCAGTATTTTGGATACCAATAATGGATTTATTACTAGAATTGATCTGATAACTACTGAGCAGGCGTGAGTTCATTAACAGCTGGAGCAGAGATCCCCCATCATGCAGGGCCGGCTCCAGGCACC